>NC_084798.1:165289145-165594793 GCF_963169125.1 Humulus lupulus | reverse complement strand
AGAACATAACACTGTAATGTGTAAGTAGATCATATCGTAGATTGACAAGTGAATGTAAATCCGGTGCACTGACTAATCTTAGGACTAACTTATTTTGAACATATAATCATATTTATATTCCACTGTGATTACGTCACTATAAATAAGATTAGCTATATGCTCAAGATTTAATAGAAGTTTATATTAAAAAAATAATCATGAAAATAAAACATGTGAGCAAAGTGATTAACCAAGTCAAAAAATGATTTATATTCTTTTATTGATAATAAAATGAGATTACAAAGAATTTGAGTTTTAATTAGAGCTTAAAACCCCAACAAACTCCCACTTGCACTAATTGAAACTAATGCCTTAATTCTACTAATCCTATTTCCTTGATATGCTTATCAAATGTAGCTTCTGGTAGTGTCTTTGTGAACGGATCTGCAAGATTGTCTTCAGTTGCAATCTTCATAACCTTCACATCTCCCCTAGCCACATATTCTCGAATAATATGATACTTCCTTTCTATATGCTTACTCCTCTTGTGACTGCGAGGTTCTTTCGAGTTGGCTATCGCTCCTGTATTGTCACAAAACAACACAAGAGGTTTATCCATTTTTGGAATAAAATCAAGATCCGAATAGAACTTGTTTAGCCAGACTATTTCCTTAGCTGCTTCTGACGCAGCTATGTACTCAGCCTCCATGGTGGAATCTGAGATTGCAGACTGCTTTACGCTTCTCCAAATCACAGCCCCACCCCCAAGAGTAAACACCATTCCAGAAGTATACTTCCTGTCATTGACATCAGTCTGAAAATCTGAATCGGTGTAGCCTACAGGCTTCAGAACACCACCCTTGTAGACTAACATATAATCCCTAGTCCGTCTCAAATACTTTAGGATATGCTTAACTGCTATCCAATGTTCCAGTTCTGGGTTTGACTGATACCTGCTCACTACTCCCACTACTTATCAGATATCTGGTCTAGTACACAACATGGCATACATCAGACTTCCAACTGCAGATGCGTAAGGAACTTTTCTCATTGCATCTTGCTCTTCAGGAGTCTGGGGAGACTGCTTCTTTGAAAGATGAATTCCATGGCGGGATGATAGACACCCTTTCTTGGAATTTGTCATTGAGAAACGTTAAAGCACTTTATCTATGTAAGTTGCTTGAGATAGAGCTAAGAGTCTATTCTTTCTATCCCTGATGATCTGGATACCTAGAACATAACTTGCTTCACCCAAATCCTTCATCTGGAATTGAGTGCTCAGCCAATTCTTCACATCTGATAATTTCTTAATATTGTTTCCAATGAGTAAGATATCATCTACATAAAGAACCAGGAATACCACTATTTGATTTTCCTTCAGTTGGTAAACACAGGGCTCATCAATATTTTGTTCAAAGCCATAGGTTTTGATTATTTCATCAAACGTAAGATTTCAGGAACGAGAAGCTTGCTTAAGTCCATAGATGGACCTATTCAACTTGCAAACTTTTCCTTCTTGTCCAGATAATTTAAATCCTTCTGGCTGATCCATATAAATGACTTCGTCAAGCTTTCCATTAAGAAAAGCTGTCTTGACATCCATTTTCCAGATCTCATAGTCGAGAGCGGCTGCTATGGATAGGAGGATGCGAATGGATTTGAGCATGGCTACCAGACTAAAGGTTTCCTCATAGTCCACGCCTTCTCATTTGGGTATAACCCTTTGCCACTAATCGAGCTTTATAAGTCGAGGTATTTCCATCAACACCTCGTTTCTTCTTGTAGATCCACTTGCACCCAATGGCCCTGAAGTCACTAGGTGCTCCCACAAGATCCCAGACGGAATTTGAGTACATGGACTCCATTTCCTGTTTCATAGCTTCAAGCCATAGTTCCTTTTCAAGGCTAGCCATTTCCTGTTTGAAAGACAACGGATCATCATCACTAGTGTCACCAACAACCATATTGGTTTCACCATCCAAACCATAGCGAATTGGGTTCCTAGAAACCCTCCCACTACGACGAGGCTCCGTGACTGTCTGCCCAGGAACAGTGGTACTTTCTTCATTTAAATTGACTTGCATCGGTTGGACATGAAGAGTGGGAATTTCATCATCAACTCGCGTTGATGATGATGGAACATTGGTTGGAGTCAATTCTTTAACCATCTCCTCTAAAACTACTTTGATGTGAGGTTTAAAGTTCTGGACATAGTCATTTTCTAGAAAAGTAGCATTTGTAGAAGTAAACAATTTCTTTTTTGAATGACTATAGAAAAGTCCACCCCAAGTACCTTTAGGATAACCAACAAACATGCAAACTTTAGTTCGCGATTCTAGCTTTCCCTCCTTTTTCCTTAGGACGTGGGCGGGACACCCCCAAATTCTATAATGGCGTAAACTAGGTTCACGACCATTCCAGCATTCTAAAGGTGTTTTGGGGATTGATTTAGACAGCACGACATTGAGAATGTTGTTCGCAGTTTCAATTGCATGTCCCCAGAACGAAGTTGGTAGAGTTGAGTAACTAAGTATGCATCTAACAATTTTCAATAAAGTTTTGTTCCGGCGTTCCGCTACACCATTTTGTTGCGGAGTACCTGGGGCAGTAAGTTGTGATAAAATCCCAAGTTCAGTTAAATGATCTTGGAACTGCATATCCAAATATTCTCCACCCCTATCAGATCGCAAGATCTTTAACATTTTACCTAATTGGTTCTGAGTCATTGCTAGGAATTCCTGAAACTTTGAAAATGTTTCTAATTTCCTATGCATTAGGTAAAGACATGAGTATCTAGAGTAATCATCAATGAAAGTGACGAAATACTCAAAACCACCCCTGATTTGTACATTCAAAGGTCCACAAACATCTAAATGCACAAGACCAAGTGGTTCTTTGGCCCTATCACCCTTTACAGAGAATGGACGCTTGGTTAGTTTGCCTTCTAGACAAGATTCACAGACAGGTAATTCACCTAAGGTGAGTTCCCTCAAAGGTTCGTCCTTTGTAAGTCTTTGAATCCTATCATAGGTAATGTGACCTAGTCTCAAGTGCCATAAATACATCATATTATTGTTATTGGTCTTTTGACGTTTATTGGTCCTAGGTTTAGCTACTTTGAATAAATCATTAAAAAGAGCGAGGGGTTCGTTAGGTCGCAGAATATAAAGCCCATTTTCCAAACATGCAATACACAATTGTGATCCATTGAAAGAAATAGATATATTAAAACTTGTGAAAGTCATAACAAATCGTTCTAATTGCAACATGGAAGCTAAAATTAAATTTCTACTAAAACCCGGAATAAAAAAATACATCTTTTAAAATTAAAAATTTATTTCCGAACTGCAGACGAGCTCTTCCTCTAGCTTGGACCGCAACGAACGCTTCGTTCCTAACTCTAAGCTTTAAACCACCTTCGTTCACTTCCTCCCACGATTCAAGAAGCTGTAAAGAGTTACAAACATGGTTAGTAGATCCAGAATCAATAATCCAAATAGAGTTATCATTCTCTAAAACACATGTTTCCAAGATAAATAAACTATAATCATTACCTTTGTTTTTATCTGCTAGAAACTTGGGGCAATCCTATTTCCAATGCCCCTTCTCTTTGCAGTGAAAACACTTACCTTTACCTTTCTTGTTTTTCCCCTTAGGCATCTGTGCACTTGGTTGTGCACTCGCCTTTGCAGCCTTTGCAGGCTTGGGGTTGTTGCTTTGCCCATTCTTCCTCTTGTTTCCAGCTTTCGAAGACGAAGCTTGGTTAGCTTCAGCCTTAGCTTGATTAGCAGCAACAGTAGTAGTCTTATTTTCTCCTCCTTTACTAGGTCTACCCATGATAGGCTCAATAATTTGAAGCTTTTTCATGAGATGCGTCAGACCATAGTTGAGTTGATCACGAACGTGCACACACGATGTCATTCGAGCATTTACGGCATCTTCACGTATGTGCGGAGACGGTGCTATCCAAGCATTTACAGTGCCGTCACGAGCATTGACGGTGCCATCACGAACGTGCGGACACGATGCTCGTTTTGGGGATTCCTCAATCATGACGAATTCAGAGTTGTCACCAATCAACTCTATGTTGATATTCTGTTTCCAATTAAGGAAGATTTCTCCAGTGAGTTTCTCCATCGAAAGTTGAGAAAGGATGGGAGTAGACACAGACACTACTTAACTTAAAACTACAAATTACCAATAAAATAGAAATCAATCACATTTGCTCAATAAAACTTCTATTCACACAAATTTCGAGAAATAGCACAACATATATAAAAAATATGTAAGATATGAGAAAAAATAACAAAAACAATCATATCTCTATTTCTTTTAGGTTTTTAACTAATCTATGATATCCTTGTCCCGGTTGGCGAGAGTAAAAAATACCACTAGTTAAATAGAGTTGTAAACTCATTTAATAATGGACACCACTATTAACAACCTACTATTCGATCACAATAAGAAAACAAAATCTCTTATTTTATGAGCTAGACCCACGGTTTCAATAATCATAGATTTAGTCCTAGTAGTCACCGTAGGAGTGAGTCTAGTAGAATTTGACCTATAATTATCTATCTTTCGAAATCTAACCTTGTCAAAATAACTAATGAACACCTTCCGTAGGGGGACGAATCAAAGCGCCTCGAGGCCCCATTAAGCTATTGACTATGTTAAACCAATGGTGGAGATCGAATAAAATTCTTAAAATAAGCTCATTATAAAATTAAAAATAGTATTTTTATTATTTATTTTTAGAAAATTAATGACTATGGTTTTCCCAAAAAAATTAAATAGATTAAATTTTTTAAAACCAAAGTCCTATAATTTCATATTAATTCTAAAGTGTCACATTGAAACAAATTCAATTAATTTAGAATTAATTTGTTGCAAATCAATATTTAGGTTTAACTAATATAATGAACCTATACAATTAAGTCTAACTCAGGTAAATGGGCCTTAAAAATTGGGCTTGTATGGAGAAGGGCTGGGTCCAGTATGTCGTTCACACTACAAAGGTCCCCTATCTTCCATACAAGGTCCAAAAGATAGGAATTTAAACCTTTGTTTTATTAATTGATTAGACCCACTATAGTCATGCAAAGCAAATGGGCTTTCACAAGTGGAAGCACTCATAAGAGAGGAATTTAAACTTTACATTTTCTAATGGGCCCAAATAAAACCTATCATTTTATGAATATTTTATTTAGCAAAAAACCATATATCTAATAAACATATGGGTCACTATATGCATCTAAGTCAAATACCACATATAGTGCAAATAGATATGTTATAATTGGATGGGCCTAATCATGTTACTATATGAGCAATTCAATGAAAATATGAAAAAATACCACAATTTATTTCATTTGCAAAAATACCACAATTAATTATCTAGAATTTATCAAAAAAAATTCACATAAATTAATTTTTTACAAAAATAAGTCAATTTAAATGAAATTTATCAACAATTAACTTGGTTTTAGGTTAATTTGAAAAAATATTAATTTAATTTAAATAGGATTTATCAACAATTAACCAAAGTTAATTTAAATCCCATTTATTAAAAAAAATATTTTATGAATTGGTTGAAAAAAAATTGATATTTTTCAATATTTAACCAATTTTAAATTTTAAAATCAATATCTTAACTATTTTCCAAAAATATCTTGTATTGTTATAACTATTAGCTAATATTTTAACCATTTAAAAAATATATAAATAGTTCTAACAACCCTAAAATATCTCAATACAGTTAATCAAATTCAAATATCCATAAAAATATCTAACTAACAATATTCAAATTTCAAATAATTTAAATATTAAAAATTATAGAATAAAAAGATATTTATATTTTCAAATAAAGATTTAATAAAAAAAATCAAGAATTTAAATGAAAATATCTCAAATATCTGATATCATAATTATAACATTTTAATATATTAAAAGATTTGAAATTAAATTGTTAGTCTATTTTTAAATTTGAATTTGAATCTTTGTAGAAAATATCTAATTATTTAAATCTCAACTAACAAAAATATCTTATTTAAAAAAAACAATTTTAAATGATAAAACAAAAAAGATATTTTTGGTTTTGATTATAAATAATAAATTTCAACAATTTTAATTTTCTTTAATTTAAAAAAAATTTGGATGAATAGTATCCGCGGTACTGTTCACCGGTTATTGTTCATCGCGTGGCATGTGTGCGGGTGCGCGCGGGCGTGCGCGTGGTGGCGCGCGTGGGTGGCGCAGGTGACGCGAGTGCGCTCGCGGGCGGGGCGGGAACGTGCATGGCAGCCAGGCAAAAAATTTCGAAAATATTTTTTTGTGTAATTTTTCAAACCAAAACAATTTTTTAATTAATTTTTAACATGTTTTACACAAAAAAAAAAGCATATATAAAATTAATATCATAGAAAACACAACAAAATAACCTAAAAATATGCTAAAATTCACATAAAATCAATATGCTTCATAAAAACATGAAAGCCATCCAAATATTCAAACATATCAAATAATCCAATTTTAAACTTGTTCATGCATGAAAATAAAGATTACCAAAGGCTTTGAGGCCATTTGTTGGATTAGCTTATCCAAGATCTTTATTTATTTTCATGTATATCTAATATTAAACAAATAAATATGAGATAGCCTAAAACATGTTTCTAAAATTGAATTCAAAGAATAGAATACTTACAGTATAGGCAACGGAATTAAAGAGTCCTTCCTGCAGTTTCTCTAACTCTTGTATCCTCTCTGTCGCAGAGTATTATCAAGAAACTAAACCGATCTTCTATTTTCTTCATAGTCTTCCAATGTATCCTTAGAATCACCTAGACTAGTGTGGGAAATTCTCAACACATGAGATAGATACAGAGAAGAAGAAGAGAAAATAATCAAAGAGGCTTAGAAAAGGACTTGTGTTTAGAGATAATCTAAAACTATCAGAAAACCAGTGATTAAACTTATCTGTCGTCTCAGAAATCTAAACTGATGACTTCTCTCTAAGCACTCCTTTTATAGACTCAATTAGGCCATTTAATTTAATTAAAAAATCAATAAAATACTAGCCATTTTAAAGCCCTAGGTCGAAGTTATCATAGGCTTTAGGCCCGTGAAATTTCTCATTTGATTATAAGCACATTGGACTTAAAATCAAGGCCTGTATTATTTTCTATTGATTTAATTAATTAAATAATTATTTAAATCCTTTATCAATTTAATTATTTATAATTTGAACATTGATTTAAACTTATTTATTAATTTAGATACCAATTTATTTTAATTAATAAATCTGCCATAATGTCTCTTTTCTTCTCAAAATTACACAACTGTGTGAAACTATCCAAAATTGACCTAGTCAACTTTGATAATTCTAACTGATAATTAAATCAATTAATTGAGACTATCTAGATAATTTTATCCAAGGTAGAATGGGGACCATGGGCCTATGAAATCAAGCTCCAATAAGTTATCATAAATCTAACAAATAAATTTACTAACTTATTAATTCCTCGTGACTCCACTATAGACTCGGAATTGCACTCTTGAATTCATAGAACACTCTATAACAAATATAGATACGCTATTAATTATCCATTGTTACAACCATAATTGTCACTCAATCCTCTATAGACGGTCTACAATGTGAGATAGGACTAAAATATCATTTTATCCCTCATTGTATTTTATCCTTAAAACACTTAGTTCCTTGTAAATGATATTTCAGTAAACTAATTTAATTACTGAAATGAGATCTCTATCATTTAACACCTTGAACCAAACTAAAAGGAAACCATCGTTTCACTTCTTCATCAGAAGCTATAGATGTTCATATCTATGATTAACACTCCCACTCAATTATACTACCGAGTTCCCAAGATGTAAGTATGGGCTAGTCCGTAGGGTAAGGTGGTAACGAACAAGTCAAAGAACTCAAATGATACAATCAGTTAGAATACTAACCACTCAGAATTGAGATTGAATTGACCTATGGTCAACTATATGATATGACTAGAATAGATAATAACAGTATTTTTACTTATCTTATCAACTGTCAATATCGGTCCAGTCTGATGTAACAAATACATCCGATCTTATCTACTTTGCTAATGTTCTGGAAAGAACATAACACTGTAATGTGTAAGTAGGTCATATCGTAGATTGGCAAGTGAGTGTAAATCCGGTGCACTGACTAATCTTAGGACTAACTTATTTTGAACATATAATCATATTTATATTCCACTATGATTACGTCACTATAAATAAGATTAGCTATATGCTTAGGATTTAATAGAAGTTTATATTAAACAAATAATCATGAAAATAAAACATGTGAGCAAAGTGATTAACCAAGTCAAAAAATGATTTATATTCTTTTATTGATAATAAAATGAGATTACAAAGAATTTGGGTTTTAATTAGAGCATAAAACCCCAACAGTATTACCCTCCAGTCTTCGAGGGAGGCCTAGATCCATTTAGAGCTGAGCAATAGATGGGCATGATTAGTTCCATTCTGGATAGTATGGGGCTGGTAGGTCACGATAGGGTGGCTTGTGCGACATTTGTATTGCGGGATGATGCTCAGACGTGGTGGAAAGTTATATCCCAGACACGAGATACAACTGTGATGGATTGGAAAGAATTTAGGCAGCTGTTCAATGAAAGGTATTACTATGATGCCGCCAAGACTGCTAAGATGAATGAGTTTGTGAATCTCGTTTAGGGAAATGCAATAGTAACCGAGTATGTTAATAGATTTGATGGGTTGGCCAAGTTTGCTTTTGACATGGTACCCACAGAGGTAGCTCGGAAGGAAAGGTTTATTCAAGGATTGAATCCTGGAATAGCTCGGGGCATTAGAGTTGCCCTAGTGCATGAAGTCTCTACCTATGCTCAGGTGGTAGAAAAGGCTCTTGCTGTTGAGAGCATAAGAGATGAGAAGAAGAGTGCTAGGGAGTACGGATCTCAGATAGTGGTACCTCCACTTATTGGAGCAAACAAGAATGAAAGCTGGAAGACTTACCCAGAATGCGCTCGGTGCAAGAGGCATCATCTAGGAGAATGCCGAGCAAGGGCATGTTTCTCATGTAGAATGTTTGGACACCGTAAGAAGGATTGCCCAAGGCTAAGAGAGGATTAACAAAAGAGGATAGACAGCTCGACTCCAGCTCGAGTGTTTATTCTGAGGCAGTTAGAATCTGAGATTGAGATTAGTTCCTCAGGGGGGGCAGGTCATTTTTCTAGTTCTAATTTTTGAGTTACGATGATTGGTTTTGGTGCCATGCTGTTCCATTGTTTGTTGCATATAGAGAAGCATAAAGATAATATGCAGAGCACATGGTTATGTTAGGATGGGAAAGTAATACTATACTGGTGATTTAAGAGATGAGGTGAATTATTGTGGAAAGGACTCATCGGTTGACATGATAAGGTTGGAAATGATTGATTTTGAGATGATCCTAGATTTGGATTGGTTAGCCAAGTGTGGGGAAATGCTAAATTGTAAGGAAAGGATGGTAACTCTTGGGCTTGAGAGTGGGAAGCCTGTGACAGTTGGCACGGTGTATGGATTCTGTATGCTTATGACATTTGTATTGAGAGCTAGAGTTTTATGGCAGAGAGATGCATGGAACTCTTAGCTAGTGTGATGGATACCACTTAGATTGTGCCAGTGGGAACAGGACAAACTGGATTAGTATGTGAGTATCTGAATGTACTTCCAGGGGATTAGTCGGGGTTGTGTTTGCATAAAAGGATAGAATGGTGATTATATTGGTGCCAAGAATGGAATCAGATCTAAGGCACTGTTATAAATGGCTCAACAGAGCTGTAAGAATTAAAGGTTCAGTTATTGAGTATTGTGGTGTTCTCCAAGGTAGATTTTGGATCTGGTTAGTAGTAGTTAGAGACCAGGGAGAAGGTTGATTAGAAGACTATTATATTGGATAAGGGCACTGGGAGTGCTGAGTTATGATTCGAGAGTTTGATTACTGTTGAGTTGTCTTGTTGAGTCAGATGGACAGAGCATTCAAAGGTTTATTTGAATGGGATTTGTGATCGTCTTGGACGATGGTATTGTGGTGTTTTCTCTGTGGAGATTTGCCAAGGTCAAGGATCGCCTCGGTAGGCAAGAGTTTCCTTGGATGGGTAGGATATTACATGTACCTTGGGAAGAGTTCTGAGTCTTCTTGCATATTAGAATCAGTTAGTAGGTGGTTATGACACCTCAGTGACTGGGAGAAGTGATTGCTTATGCAACATGTTGGTTAAAGGATCTGACTAGAACTAGAGTAGAGTTTCTGGTGGGCCAGGTGGCCAGTTGTATGCTTGAGATTACTATCTCAGAGAAGATCAAAAGGAAAATGGTTAAGTGAACCACAGATAGGAAAGATTGAGTGGGAAGTCTTAGCTGGATTAGCTAAGGATTATACAGTGTCAGGTATGAAATTATTGAGGTATAAGGATCAGATTTGGAATCTGATGGACACTGAGATTAATTGGGAGATTCTGGATGAATATAATGTTACACTCTTATTCTCTTTAATCAGGCATCATGATAGTGTACTAGAGTTTGGAAGTTTAATATTGATAGCCTGGGATGGAGAGGGACATAATGGAATACGTTGTAAAGTTCCTAACCTGTTAGCAGGTCATGACAGAGTATCATAAATCAGTAAGGCCACTGCAGCCTTTGAGTATTCTATAATAGAAACAAGGAAACATTGTGATAGGTTTCGCAATGGGGCTGCCCAGAATAGTGGGTCAACGTTAATTGGTTTGGGGTCATTATGGACCAGTATTTGAAGTGAGTTCATTTCTGTTAGTAAGGACAAGTAACACAGTTGATCAGTATTCAGATCTCTATGTGAAAGAGATAGTGCGCCTTCATGAAATTCAAGGTCTATCTTATCAGATGAAGACTCTATTATTACTTCCAGGTCATGGAAGGGTTAAGAAAGGCGATGAGTATATAGATGGGATTCAGTACAGTTCATTATCCTCAGACTGATGTTAATCAGAGAGAGTTATCCAGTGTTGGAAAGGTACCTTATGAGATAAGGTATGGTGGATCATGTTTGTCACCCATTCATTAGAATGAGATGGGTGAGATGTTATATCTGGATCATGAGATGGTTCAGGGGACCATTGAGATTATTAGAGGTTGGAGCTTGGATGCTCACTTCTCAGAGTAAATGGGAAAGTGCTACTGAATTGAAATGCAGGAACATGGAGTTCTAAGTAGAAGATTGTATCTTCCTAAAAGTATCACCATGGAAATGGGTGAGGAGTAAAGGGAAAGTTAAGCCCTAGAGTAGTATAACAGTTTGAATCCTAGACAGGATCAGTCAGGTTGACTTTGGATCGGCCTTAGTTTTGGCACTGTCAGCGGTATACAGTATATTTGTATTTCCATGCTGAAAACGTGGGTTAAAGGGAACTCATGAGTTGAGTTATGAGAATCTGGAGAGTGAGCCTAAGTTATCCTGTAAGGAGTAGTCAGTTCATATTTTAACAGAAAGAGTAAATTTCTTAGGAACAAAGTTATACCTTGAGTCAAGGTATGTTACAGAGACAGTGAGGTCGAGGGAACGACCTGGGAAATTGGAATTAGTTGTGCAGAATTTATGTTTCGGGCGATTCAGATAAATTTCGAGGACAAAATTTCTGTAAGGAAGGGATAGTTGTAATGCCCCAAATTTCCTAATAAGGTTTAAGACCTTGATTAGGAGGCCGGGAGGGCCATAATTGATTTATTATGTTATTAAATGATTATATGCTTGTTTATTTGAATTATATTATAATATGCTTATAAATGCATGCATATGGGTTCATTTTTAATTATAGGGCATTTTGGTAATTTGGCCCATTGAGGGCGTAATTGTGTATTTTCATGCATACGGGTGAATTATAAATAATACCACATTATATGTGGATTTGTTCGAGCCATTTGGCATTAGACGATCATGGAATGCAAATTATCGGTCTAGTCATAACGAGGTTAGTTTCGGGGCTCAAGGTGAGTCTCGGGGGGATTTAAGGATTAGAACGTTGCCGGGAATTAAAGGGTAACGGGATATGAATTATTAGCATTTGAGAATAATGAGAATAACGGGATTGGAGGGTGTTAATTATGATTAATGAGATAGACAAGAAAGGACGAATTTACCCTTGGGAGCCTTTAGAAACCTTTATTTAACCTAGGGGCATTTTAGTCTTTTCACCCCTAGGATTGGTATAAGCCATTGAAGGCTGTAGAACATTGCAAGAAACAGAGTATCAAACACCTCTCCCGTACACCATTTCTCCTCTTTCTCCCTTTCAATTTTTGAACCCCAATCGGAAGAAACAAGCTAGGAAATCAAAGGTGGGTGCTTAGAAACTTGGTTCATCCATTGAAGAGGACTCAAATCCCACTTGAGGTAAGAATTCATCCATGAACTTAAGCTTTACCCTGTTTTTCTTATGGTTTTTCAGTTGGGGAATTTGTGGTGTGTAGTTGGGGAATCAATGGAAATTTTTGAGTGAGGTTGATTGGGTTTTGATGAGGATGTGGTACGAATGAAGATTGGGGTTGAATTTGATGTTTGGGTAATGTTTGGGATTGGTTTGGAATCCTTGTTTTCAGGGGAAGTCGCAAGGAAGGAAACCAGATGAAATTCTAGTCTGCAGATGGCGCCCCAACGCCATTCCTGGCGCCCCAGTGCTAGGCAGGGCAGAGAGCAGCGCCTCTCTGACTTGGGACAGTGCCCCAGCGCCACTCAGCAGCACCCCAGCGCTGGTCCATTTTCCAGCAAGCTTATTTTAGGGCTCAGGATGACTTTTTATGCTCCGGGATGGGTTCCTTTACCCTGTTTGGGTGGATTGAGAGTCTCGAGAGTGCGGGATTGGTCCCAAGAGTGAGGTTTTAGATTATAAACCTTTTTATGATTTATTTTATTAATGGATTCCAATTGGTTATGGCTAGGTGACCGCTAAGGGACTAAAAGGTCGATCGTTCTCAAGGGTCGTTCTTTTGCTAATTCTTGCTCGAACTCGAGGTAAGAAAACTGCACCATATGTATATGACATGCATGGTTATTCTTGATGCATGTTGGATGTTTAAATGTGATTCATGTGATGCACGGGAAACATGTGAATAGGGCATGCCATGAATATTGAATATGGGATTGTTTAGAGCTTGAGCCTCTGTGTTTATGCATGATCCTAATTATGCTAGCAATTGTTATGTAAGCATGTTGAATGCCCTGTGTTCGGATATTTGACATATGTTGTATGTTTGGTAGCATTGCTTACTTGTGCATGGCCCTGACTATTCATGTTTGGCATTTGTCACGTGTTGATGACCTAAGAGCTAGAAACGGCATAAGCGTCATAAACGCAGAGCCGATGAAAGATTAGATCTAATCAACATCTGTATTAGATGACTCAACATGAGCATTAATGCTGGAGCAACCTAAAGTTCGATGAAAATTAAAAGTGCTTGTCTAGCCAAAGGCTAGCCATTTAGAGCCAGGGCCAGCGAGCCCAGTGACTGTTTAGTCACATGGCTATGGGTGCTGAGCCCCGTGTGACTTACCCATCAGTCACTAATCTGTTTAAGCTAGTGACTTACTCATTAGTCACTCATCTATTTAAGATAGTGGCTTACCCATCAGTCACTCATCTGTTTAAGCTAGTGACTTACCCATCAGTCACTCATCTGCTTAAGCTAGTGACTTACCCATCAGTCACTCATCTGATTAGAGCCATTGTAGGAAAGCCCAGGTGAAGGTTCCGTCACACAGCTATGGGCACCGAGCCCCGTAGTGACTTGCTTGTCGGTCACTCATTATGGTTTAACAGAACCTCAAAGTGATATTCACTCATCTGTTCAGAGCTATAAGCTCTGTATGATCATTCTGATCATCATTTGCATGGCTTTGGGTGTTGAGCCCGTAGTGACTTACTTGTCAGTCACTCAGTATGGTTTACCAAAACCTCCGGTGTTAAACCACTCATCTGATTAGGATTGACTTGATAGTCATCCAATCAGGGGGGCAGGATTTCTTATCCTCGATTCCACAACATTATCTGAATATATTTGCATGCTTGAATTGGGCTATATTTGCTAGGCATGCGCCTTATGATTTGATGACATGTTATCACTGTTCATGAGCATATTGAATTTTCTTGCTGGGCTTCGGCTCACGGGTGCTATGCGGTGCAGGTAAAGGCAAAAGAAAGCTGGACCATCCTTGAGTTGAAGAGCTTAGGTGACGATGTGTACATATGCGGCTGCTCGACCGCCACAGCCGAGGGTTGAAAGAGGAAGGGTTAAACCCTGTTTTGCCGCTTAGATCGGCTGGTTGTAAATATTTTCTTGTAATGAACCTTTAAATTATATTTTTGGGATCCCAATGTATGCACTAAATGTTCTAATGAAACGTTATATCTTAACCAAAATTTTTAATCCCTAAACCGCTAACCATACTTAGTTACGCGATTTTGGCCAAATGACTCGATTAGCGAGTTTAGCACTGTTTATAAGGCACACCGTAACGGTCCCTGGAGTTTAGGGCGTTACAACGATCTTCACCGAGCGGTTGGATACATCACCCTAGGAGGGTCTTGCCCTAGCGGCCTAAACTCAGCGTGCTCAAAGCCGATCCCAGCCACTTGCCGTATCCGGTTTCTTGCCATTTTCGGCCTTCGTCGTTCCTGTCTCTCAAAGTTCATGGCCTTTGCCATTCTTGGCCCTCGCCGTTCATTCATTAAGATACATAACATTCACAGATATTTACACGCATAATTAAACATAAACACAAGGGTCGTGCCCTGCAATACAAAAAATAGGGTCATGCCCTGCTCTATGGGTACAACATTTTTCTTACCTCTGTCTCAAGCTATCTAAGTACCGCGATCCTGAGCACAGTCCTCTAACCCGAGCCTCGTTGAAAACCTAGTCACAACACATTCATAATAAACATCCATGAAACCTTAAACCAATTAATAGCTTAAGAATATTAATCTAGCCTCCGAGACCTTGGATTCCACTAAACTGGCTAGTAGAACCCTTCTCGAGCCTTAACATTTGAATTCCCGAGCATAAAACCTTAATTTCCCTTTTCTTTCCATTAGGGTCGTGGCCTGCTACTAGTCAGAGGGAAAAGCCCTCCCTGCTAGAGGACACGGGCCACGACGTGCTAAGCCCTACGCCGCGGTGCCTGGGCAATCTCAGGCCTCCCCAGGCCTTTTCGCACACACGAGCCGCGACGCATGAAGAACAGGGCCGCGACTCGGGCCCTAGAAACCTAGAAATACAACATTTTCCTACATTTTTCCTCGAGCCTAAATCCACAATTCATACCCCAACCATCAATTAAACCCTGAATTAAGCCCATATTCCCAATCCATACAGCCTAAGCATCTTAACCATCCCATGAACAACCTCATAACCTCTCCAAATAGTCAAAATCAAACCAAAATTCAGCTCACATGCAATTTCCAATTCCCAGCGGAATTAAGTAAAAACAACCCAAATTTAAACCCTTACCTTACATATATCTTCACCCTGAGCTAATCCTCAAGCTTTAGCAAATCCAATCCTTCAATTTTCCTTACCCTAAGGTCCCCAAAGTTCATCAAGCCACCAAGCAATAATTAGAGGAAGAGAGAGTTGAATGTGAGAGTGAGAGAGAGTTGGGAATTCCTATTTTCCTTCCAAATGATTCTAGAGTTCCAACTGCCCAAATGCTTAAGCCTATCCCTTAGCCAAAAAGTCCAAAATACCCTTAAGTCATTCTTAATCCTATAGTGCCACCAAGGGCAATTCCTTCAATTACCACATCCCACTAATTCCTCAAGTGTTCCTATAAATCTCCATTTAATCCCGACATGTCCAAATAATTGCTAAATTTCTACTCGTTACCCGGTAATTCCCAAACACATACCATATTCCCAAAATACCCCTAAGCTCCTCCCGAGCCGGGTATTCAACCCCATTGTGACTATTTAGCTAAACTGATCCCTAGGATCGTCTCAGATCATGCATCACAAATATATCACCACTCACTCATGGTATCAATCACAATATACACATATATCATGTTTATGCCCTCATCGGGCTAAAATTACAAATATGCCCCTAATAATCAGATGGGGCCCACATGCATACTTAATTCACCTAAACATGCATTTCTAATCACATAATCATTTAATTCACATATTAGCATACTTATATCAATTATTGCCCTCCTGTCACGCTAATCAAGGCCCTAAGCCTTATTAGCAAATTTGGGACGCTACAAGAACTTCCTCAACCAAACTGCCTCCTTAGCTGCTTCACAAGCCGCTATGTATTCGACTTCCACGGTTGAATCAGCTATGCTAGATTTCTTACAGCTAATCAAGACAACAACTCCTCCCCCAAGAGTGAACACTGACCTAAATGTCAATTTTCGTATGTCTTTATCTTATTGGAAATCAAAATCAGTGTATCTAGTAGGGTTTAGCTCACCCCTTGAATATACCAGCATATAGTCTCTCTTTCTCCTAAGATACTTGAGAATGTGCTTTACTGCAATCCAGTGTTCCAAATCAGGATTTGATTGATAAGGACTTACAATCCCAACTGCATAACATAAGTCGGGCCTAGTACACAACATAGCATACATCAGACGCCCAACTGCTGAAGTATAGGGATACTTTCTCATATCCTCTTCCTCCTGAGGTGTCTTTGGACATTGTTCCTTGGAGAGAGCAATTCCATGTCTGGTGGGTAATTGACCTTTCTTGGAATTCTCCATATAGAATCTTTCAAGCACCTTATCTATATAATTAGCCTAAGAAAGTGCCAAGAGCTTGTTCTTCCTATCCCTTAGGATTTGGATTCCTAGAACATAGCTCGCCTCACCCAAATCTTTCATTTGGAACTTTTTAGCTAACCACTTCTTTACGTTTGACAATGTCTCTACATTGTTCCCAATGAGCAAAATGTCATCAATGTAAAGAACTAAGAAAACCACCACTTTTCCTTTAATGTTTTTATACACACATGCTTCGTCGACATTTTGTTCGAAACCATATGTTTTAATTGTTTCATCAAAAGTGATATTCCAAGATCTAGATGCTTGCTTTAATCCATAAATGGATTTCAGCAACTTGCACACCTTTTGATCTTCCCCTTTCTTTATGGACCCTTCTGGTTGTACCATATAGATACTTTCATCAAGATAGCCACTCAGAAATGGCGTCTTGACATCCATTTGCCATATCTCATAATCATTGGCATCCGCTATGGATAAGAGGATACGAATGGATTTGAGCATGGCCATAGGAGAAAATGTTTCTTCATAATCAACACTTTCTCTTTGAGTGTAACCTTTTGCTACAAACCTCGCTTTGAAAGTCTCTACTTTCCCATCTACACCTCTTTTCTTCTTATATATCCACTTACACCCTATGGGCCTGACATCTTCAGGTGGATCCACAAGTTCCCAGACAGAATTGGAATACATCGATTCCATTTCTTGGTTCATGGATTCTTGCCATTTCTCCTTTTTAGGATCATCCATTGCCTCTTTAAAGGTTAATGGATCATCCTTGTCTATATCAAAAACAAGGACATGTGCCTCATGTTCGTAGCGAACATGTTGTCTCACAATCCTCCCACTACGACATTGCACCGGGGTTTCTTTTTCAGGAATCATGGTTTCCTCAGTTATTCGTTTATCATTTAATGATGAAGATGATCGTGATGGAATCATATCACCTATGAGTTCCTCCAATACTACCTTGCTCATCGGTTTATAGTTGTTCATATAGTCATGTTCAAGGAAGGTCACATTTGTGCAAACAAATACCTTTTGATCCTTGGGACTATAGAAATAACCACATCTTGTTTCTAGAGCGTAGCCAACAAAAACACACTTTCGACCTTGATTCAAGTTTCCCTGATTTAGTTCTAAGAACACGAATAGGACAACCCCAAATGCGGAAATGGTGCAAACTAGGTTTGTTTCCATTCCACAGTTCCAGTGGCATTTTGCTAATGGTCTTAGATGGGACTACATTCAAAATATACGACGCCATTTGAAGTGCATATCCCCAAAATGAGAGAGGAAGTGAAGAGTAGCTTAACATAGACCTGACCATGTCCATCAAGGTCCTATTTCTTCTTTCAGAAACACCATTTTGTTGTGGTGTTCCTGGTGTTGTGAGTTGGGATAGAATGCCATGCTCCAGCAAGAAATCTTTGAATTTTAAATCCAAATATTCTCCACCTCGATCAGATCAAAGCATGTTTAGAGTCTTACCTAACTGCTTCTCAGCCTCAGCTTTAAATCTTCAAACTTACCAAATGTTTCAGATTTCCTAAGCATTAGGTAAGTATGACCATATCTTGAGTAATCGTCAATGAAAGTGACGAAATACACATACCCACCTCTTGCGTGGACATTAATTGGACCACAGACATCACTGTGTACAAGCTCTAAAGGTTCTTTGGCTCAATTGCCTTTCACTAAGAAAGGACATTTGGTCATTTTTCCTTCTAGACAAGATTCACAAATCGGAAGAGTTCTAACTCTTAGTTCTCTCAATGGTCAGTCTTTTGTTAACCGATTTATCCTATCTAGACCTATATGACCAAGTCTAAGATGCCAAAGATATGTGTCATCCTCGTTTGAAGTTTTTTGTCTTTTGTTACCTTGCGGTTTTGCTACTTTAAATAATTCTTTATTATTGAGTGTTAGTTAATTTTAATGAAAGTGATAAAGTCTGAATATTCAATTGCATGTCTAAAGAAAAAAAATTAAGAATAATCAAATTATAAATATAATATTCTAAAGTCTTTACATGCAATAAAATTCCAAATTAACTAAAAGAAAATGAACTAAACATTGTTCAAACAACAATAAAGTTTTCTTTTAGTAAAACTAAATAATTTTTAAATAAATGGACTTTCTTCAATGCTTTCTTGAGCTAGACGCTTTTCCTCTTTTCCTCTTCAACTTTTTGTCTCCATTTGCAAGTTCCTCTTGATCGCTCAAGTGTCTGTAAAGATGAACAAATAACAAAAATATGATTAGTGGTTTCTAAATCAAAGATTTAGAACTTTATGTATCATAATCCACTATTAAGCCTAAGGTAAAGGTAAATCATATATACTTTTTTCGTGATTGTGGTCTTGTCTGTAAATCCTCAAAGGCAGCATCCCACAAATCATGAGCATATTCAATGTGTTCGAAATTTTTCCTTAGCTTCTCTTCCATGGTACTAAGACAGTAAAATCTCGCTATGTGATTTGATCGCATCCAATCAACATATTTCTCATGTTCCTCTTTGCTTGCATCTCATGATGGTACAGGAGGAGGCCTCTTATCATTATAGATATGTTTAAGATTTTTGGCCAGAAAAACGAACAAAGTTGAATTTGCCCATCCATCTTCATCCTCTTCAGTCATTTTTACTTTCTTTATATGATCATCATTCTTTTTATGCATTACCAGGCACGTTATAGGAAAATAATTGGGTGGCAACATTTTATGACTGACAATAAAATACAATAATATTATCATTTGAAAAATATCAATGTTTTGGAAAGTAAACATGATGCATGAATGCAACAATTAAAACACATAAATTAACATTTATTTTCCACGATAAAACTAACCAACAAATAAAGTGTCGCCTTAGGGTCGGTCAAGTTAAATTCAGATAGCTTATAAGACAATCTTATCTTTATAATTTAAAACTTAAAATAACTCTTTATTTTTTCTTTTAAATATAAAGTACCGCTTGTTTGGTCAAGATGTAGTTATCCAACGCAAAAGCATAATTACATCTTTGTAAGTGTAACCCATTATTTCAGAATTCATGACTTAACTTAGAGAGTGTCGACTTAGGGTCGGTCAAGCTTAAACTACATCACTTCCTCCTATCTTCGTAAGAAGCCAACCTTGGTACTAATATTTATAGAAACATTCCTTAGGGGGACGGAAACAAAGCCGCCTTGACGCCCTATTCATATCTCACGGTGTTGTACTAATAATGGAGACCATAAGTCACATTGAGATATTCACCTTCTCCCACTTACAATTTTAGATTAAATGTGTTTTATTAAACTAATCAATTAATTCTAAATTAATTACTAGTTTATTAATAACCCTATGAATGTAATTAATTACAAAATTCATTATTATAAAAGAGCATGTTTCTATAATTAATGTGATCTAAATAATTACCCATTACATTCATCTAACTTTACTAAAATACTTTTTACATAAAGTTGGTTAACTTAAAGGCCTATAAAATCTATTGCCTTTATTATGGTGTGAGTTACCAAGTTTTAACTAATTAATACTTAATAGTTTACATGCAATTGGTTTCTCCAAAACAATTCATATAAACAAATAAGACAATCCTAGATAATCATGTTTCTAAAAGATGCATGATTAATGAGAAACTGTGTGGGGTTTCATGAATAGCATGTATTTGGCTAATGCATGATCATGTTATCAATCAAACATCAATGAACATTTATTTAAATAAATATAATAAATAAACAATAAATGATAAACCAAGTACTAATGGGTATTTCTAAGATTTACAACCCTTTGAAAAATTAGAAATATAATTGTAGTCTAAGCCTATGTAGCTTTCAAGAATCTCTAAGAATGCTCCTCCTCTCCTTTAAGCTTTCTTGCTAATCTTTAGGAACTTTGTTTTGTCCAACTTATTAATTAGAAACAAATTTTCTAATTAATTTATTTAATTAAAACTAACTTTTAATTAAAAAACCATTTTTGTCATATTTTTAATTTAGTTGAATTTAAGTAATTAAAGAATCAAATTCACATAATTATTTAAACTTAAGATATAAAATATCTTAACTAACTAAAATATATTTTATTTTCTAATAAAATAAAATAAGATAATTAAACTTTTAAATTTAAAAATTAATTAAATAAAAGATATTTTCAACAACATAGGAATTAGGGTTTTGGGCACCAAGATGGTGCCCTAGGGCCGGCGACATAAGGAGCCAAGGGCTCGGGTGGGGTGGCTGGCTAGCGTGCAGGGGCTCGGCCAGGGGCCTGACGCACGGGCGCAGCAGGCGCGGAGGCAGACAGGTGTAGGCTGAGGCAGACTGGTGCGCGTGGGTAAGGGAGTGGGGTGCGTGCGGGTTGCGTCTAGCGTGCGGTTGCAGAAGGCTCAGGCCTAGGCGTGCGTGAGGGTGAGCAGGGGCTCGGGTCGTGTGCCTTTTAGGTGCATGGATCGAGTTCCTCCTCATCTCTTGTGTACAAATTTTTAAAATACATATTTCTCAAATAAATTTACAAAAATCCTATGCCCTTTATGGCTTACACAAGATCTAGAAAAACATTAAAAGTCCTAACCCAATAGAACCATATAATTAACGATCCATCATTCAACCATACATTCAAAACACATATTCATCCATTCAATATATGTAATGCTCTGGATAACCAAGACCGTTACACTGTATATTTAAAATAGTGCTTAACCTCCTAAGCAAGTCGTTTGAACTTAAATGTTTAATTAAAAACTAAGCCAAGGTCAAGTCATAAAAGTTTTGGTCAACAAAAGGATAATTTTTCATTAAAATATTAAGTTTGTACACGTGATCCCAAAAATCAGTTTACAAATTAATAAAAGATAAAAAAATACAATTTAGTCGTCCTAAGCGGCAAAAACTAGGTCTAACCCTAGTTCCTCCCAAGCTACCTCGACCGTGGCGATTGAGCAAGCTACATATGTACACACCGCCCCTAAAGCTCTCTAACTCATGGCTAGTCCAGCAATCAACTCCCTTACCTGCACCACGTAGCACCCGTGAGCCAAGACCCAGCAAGAAAACTTAAAACAACATACACAACTAAGCAACAATATAAAGACAACAGATATAATTTACCAGATTCAACTGACAATAGATTATAGGCAACAATCCCAATAAAAGAGCAACAGTAGCATCCAACCAATCATAAGACAATCATTCAGATATTCAATAAGTCATAGCCATAAAACTAATAACAGTAAACGTATACAATAGTAATTTATCTCAATCAATATGCAATGCTCAGGGTCGGTGCCCTTAGGCCGCGCCCTCTGTATACTTCACTGACTCCGGCTCGCTTAGGCCGAGTCCAATGTTTATCTAGTTGACCCCAGCTCACAGTGTCCAAGCAACCTCCTATGCGCAAATCATCAGCCCCGACTCTCTTAGGCCGTTCATTTAATGTTCGCATAACGATATCACAGTTATACAACACATAGATATCAAGATACAGGGAGTCTCAGTCCCAACACAGCCACACAAGGGTGCAATTTTCTTACCTTGAATTCCGAGCGGAGATAATAGAATGGTCCCGAGCACAATCCTCTGTCTTGAGCCTTGGCGATAAACCTAGTCACAGTGGCCAATGGGAAATTGTCAACGTATAATCATAATAAATACTTAGGAGATAAAAACTAGCCTCCGAGACCTCAATTTCTACTAAACCGGGTAGTAGAAATTTAACCGAACGCTTAGGTTTGAACCCCCGAGCCTTACCAATTCTAAAATCCATTCCAAGGTAAAAATCCCTATGCGTGTCGCCACTTGGCCACAAGGGTCACGACTTGCCCCCAAGTCAGAGACCAAGAACCCCAAGCCACAGGGGAGGCGGGTCGCGACTTGCCTCCTAAGGTCGCGGCACGACCCCACATTAGAGAGCAACCCAGGGCTCATGCACCACGGTGCCCCTGAGCTAGGTTGCGGCGCCCCCCTTCAAACCCTGATATTTTGGGTTTTCTCCAACCCTTTCCAGCCAAGTACCACAAGGTTTTAAACCAATTATATGCCCCACTTAAAATTAAATCTCCAGAGCAAATTCAAGACTCAAACTATAGATTCTAAGCATACTAGAACCCAGAAAACTCTACCTAAACTACCACCAATTCATCAACTAACTTATACTCAAGAACTCATCATTTACACATGTTCTAAGCCTCAAAACTACTCAGCTCAATTCAATGAATTAATATTGAAATTTTACTTGAATTGATGTCCTAAACTCCTCAAAATTCTCTAGCTGTCTTTAACCTAGTCTTTCCTCAGTTTGAACCAACTCAATTTCTATTGAGTCCTTGAATCTCATTCAGCTTTCCTTCCTAGTTCCAAAGTACAATGGCAGAGAGATATGGGGAAAAATGTGCAAGGGAAGAGGGTGAGAGAATGAGAGTTTGGGGTCTTCCTTTGTATCTAGTGAGTTCTGTCCTCTTCTAGGACCTTAGCCGACCATACCCTTTACAACCACAAATGACCAAAATGCCCTCCTTTGTTTTACTTACCCCTTAATACTCTAGGGGTAAAATGGTCTTTTTTCCCCAGTTCCCGCTAATTCCTCAAATGTTCCTACTATCTACCAATTAACCTCGTCATGACTAACTAATTACTAATTACTTATTCAATATTTAATAAATCCCAAAATATTCTCTAAATTCCCAAAAATACCCCTAGGCTCCCACCGAGCTGGGTATTAAACCCCGTTGTGACTATTTCGCTAATCCACTCTCTAGGACCATCTCGAGTCATATGCTGCAAATATATCCTCATAATAATGTGGTCTCAACAATTTATCACATATATTCACATTTATGTCCTTAACAGGCCAAAACTACAAATATGTCCTTATAAGCAATAAATGGCCCACATGCATATCTAATACTAATAAACATGCATATAATATATCCATATAATCATATTAATCATGCATGCCACATAATCATGCATTTAACCATTTTAAACATTCATATACTAAGTATGCCCTCCCGACACGCTAATCAAGGCCCCTGCGCCCTATTAGCAATTTTGGGTCCTTACAATTATCCCCTCCTACTTAGAATTTTGTCCTCAAAATTTACTCAAACATCCCGGGATATAAATCCCGTACATTTGACTATAATCTTAGAGTCCAATCCTTTACCTTTTTATCCATCAATAACATTTTTACTAGAATGATAATCTTGTTCCATAAGACTTTACTCCCTTATCATAATTCCATTAGCTTTTCCTTACGCAATAACTCCGCTGAAATCCCAGGGTCCCTTACCCCATCAATGGTGATTATTGTACATTTCCTGTCTTTCCATTGGCACCAGTATTACTCATAAGCCACCACCCATACAAGGGTAAGGCTAACTTGTAGGCCTCCGGCCTAACCCTTGGTACGATCTCAGAACCCTTATACCTTATTAAATCGGGAGTCAATACTCATCTTTCTTTCCCAAAATATTATATTCTTTCTTGTCTGCGATATTCGGAGAAAAACAAGCCTCCCGTCCTGGAACTTCATGTTCCCATACTTGAAACTTGCGAACTCTTATGTCCTTTCAGATAGGCAGACACTTCTGCCCTAATAATCCCAATAATTGTATTGGTTTCATAAAACCATTACAGACTCACAATTTTCTATGTCTATCATTTCATTACTTGGAATAAGTACCTCATGCTCCCTGCCTTACAATATCTTATGCCGAGTCACCCTAGTTGCTGACCAGCATTCACCATTATGACGATTCAATCAAGGGACTATACTTATCTCAAAGCCCCAAACACTTGCACATTCGTAGTGTATCCTTTTAAAATCTGAATCACTTCTTCAAATTGTTAGTTGTTGTACCCTAATTTTAGCCCGAGTTCATTCACTCAGCTCAGGTACAGCTGGCAAATAAATATATGGAGAAATACCCAAGGGAATGATATCTGCTTATTATCCACTTGGACAACTCCAGTTTCATGTGGTCACACGTGGTGTTAGGCGTCCTGGGTTTAACCCGAGCTACGACATGAAGGCTGTGAAGCGCAAGCTCAGAATATTAAAATAGTTGTTGAAGCATAAGCTTGGAGGAGATATCTAGCTCGTGGTAGCTCTAGTATATTGCATATCCGTGGATCCCCAGAGACTCGGGATTCCTATATACGTATATGTATGACCAAGTTGTCATATTTAATATCCCAGATATTAGGAGTACATTTATCTTGCGATAAGATCATATCCCAATATAAATGGGAATTATTTGTATTAAATGTAATAATTATGTAAATGCGTGATTGACTCACGCAGTTACCCAAACCTGTCCATGGAATTCCCTTATAAATACTGGGAATATTGGACAGGAAAGGGGACCATTATTCTGTAATACCGAAACTCTGCCAAAGTAGAGAGAGAAACATCAATAATACTGACTCGTGGACTAGGTGGATTTTAACTACTGAACCACGTAAAAGTTCTGTGTTCTTGAGTGAAATCATTTATTTTTCATTACGGTTTATTAAGCACTAATCTATCTTATTATTTCTTAATACACTGTTGTCGAAAAACCGCATCAACACCAGTCTATCCGAAGATAACTAATAATTCTAGGTTCAACTTTATTCCTTTCATTTTCTATCTTCTTTCCAGAACTTGGAGAATAAAGGGTCTCAACCCGACACTGTCAGATACCATGTTATGTTACCTGTTCACACGAACCATAGTGTGTTAACTCAATCTGATGAGTTGAAACTTTTCATGTCCAACCTTCTTACTTGCCGTCTAATGTGGTCCACTCTTACGATCCACCACTATACCATTTTACCTTTCAATAAACGAATTTTAGACTCCAACATCCATTTAAATTTCCTGGTTACAATATGCATCTAGAATATCTACCTCAACATCAAATTCCATCAAATCACTCATCCATTCTTCATATCTTAATTCATTAATACTAAATAGAAGGATTCTTAACCATTCCCACTAAACCTCCCCCCTGAACTTCGTTGTCCATAGAGTTACATCTGCCGACTATCAACTGCAGATACCAAATCAGTCCTTATCATTACCTCATCTGATCTTACTATAATTCGTGGCATCCTATTCAACTGGCACAGATCTACCCAACATAGAGGGTGGGGGGGGGGGGGGGGGGGGATCAACTTCCATGTTAATTTTCCTTTATGCAATCAAGAGTTTCTAATATGAATCACCCATTAATTTCTGGTAGTTTTTAGCCTCAAAGTTTGTAGAGTCCCAGGATGTTTACTTAGTTAGCTAGCTAGTAGTAGTTGTAGTATTTTAAATTTTGTGGATTTTGGTTCAAACCGGGACTTAGTTGGAAACTCCTAGCAATAGTTATGGATTTTATAAGTTTAACCTATAGTTTAAGAATATTAATTATAACATAAGGTTTGATTAATATGCTGGTTATAAATATGATAATTATTATAACCTAAGGTTTAGATAGAGCCAATAGGATTATGACACTTGTCATAAGCATGATTATTAAGGAATTATTATTTTAATGATAAAATAAGGGAATATAAGACTTAATCTTAACCAGAAACTGTTAGGGTTGTAGTTTGACTAAGTCAAAGTAGTTATCCAAGCTTAATTATATTGAAAAAGTGCAATTACGTGTTTAAAATAATCACGTATGCCGATATATCGCAACATTAGAGCTGATATATCGCCTGACGCTGAATACGGAAAACACGTTGACGTTGCAGGATCATACGAGCGAAGGCTCGGGATTAGGGCCAAGCCGATATATCGCCACATATGGGCGATATATCGCCCATATTTATATTTTGTTTTAATTTTTAAGAACCACCTTTGACTCTTTAGACCTACCTCTGTTAGTTTTGACCGAGTCTTCAGCCTCTGATTGAAGAATATTCAATTATCTTCAATTAAATTCATTATTTTTATTCAAATCAAAATGGGGTTAGTTTCACTCCTTACCTCTATAAATAGGACCTAGTACCTAGCCCTTTCACTTACTCTTCAGTTGTGATCAGACTCCAAGGTGCTAGTGAGACCATAAGAGTGATACACTTGGGTTGGGAAAGAAAAAGATTTACCATTCTTAAGCTTTATTAAATACTTGGAAAGTGAGGATTAGAGTATTTCGGTATTGGAGTTAGGCCAATCCATAAGGTCAACAAAGGTACCCTTATTCTTAAGTTCAATTCTGTTGATTCCTTAAGTTTCTTTAGTTTTCATTCAGGTTCTAACTTTTGTTATGGTTTTGTGGTTAGGTTTTTAAGTTCTTTGAACTTAAGGTGTCTTTTCGATAAGTTTTCTCTTGGTGGCTAGTTCTATTCTTTTCATCTCTTTCCTTTAGAAATAATCACTATTCTATTTCTGGTTTTAGGAGTATTCCAAGCCCCGCATTTGTTCTCATATCCCAGTTTTGGTAAGGAAAATAGGCTAGATCTTGTACGTTTGCATGATATGTTATGTTATGTATAATATGTTATGATAAGTTTATGTTTTAATATGTTATGTTATGATTTACCCTACCTCAAATATTAGACAGGGGACCTAGATGGGTTATCATACACTACATGTGATCTAACCTACCTCAAATATTAGACAGGGGACGTAGATGGTTTATCACATGTCATAATGGCCATTATTAGTATAGTCTTATATGGTGTACGATTTTATAGTCATATGTTTATAGTATATGTATGATATGTTTATAGTATAGGTTATGATATAATTTTATGTATATGTTTTATGTTGTTAGTAGTTTTCCTTGCTGGGCATTAGGCTCACTCCTTTTCTTTTAGTGTGATGCAAGAAAATAGATGCAAAGGCGGGAGGATTCTTGGAAGCTTGGTGTGTGTATGGAGGTGAATAGAGTGGATGGGCTGCGTGTCGATTCGAGGACAACGTTTTTTTGTTTTAGTCTCTTTAAATTACATTTTTATGTATATTTCCGTATTTAGTTTTGTAAACAATTTTATCTAAAGTTATGTTTTATTTTAAAACAAGGAGCTCATTTATGTATTACAAATATTGTTTCTTTAAAGTTTTCAATAAAGTTATGAATTTTCTTATGTATGTTTTCTCTAAAGTTGTAGTTAGGTCTAGTAGGTTTAATGACCTAAGTTTCATAGATAGTTAGGTCGTTACAAAGTTATTCCTCTACCAATGACCACACGCTCAAATCCTTTACGCTATTGCATTCACTTATATTCTGTAGGTGTCAGCACTACATCTTAACTGTGGTTATCTAGCATCACTGTCACTTTATATTTCATATATAACATTTGTGTTCTTATTCTTTCATCTACAGTGGGGCACGAATAATCGTCCTTTCATTTTCATGTCTTAAACAAAGACAATATCCTTCACGTTTCCCTTCCATATCCATCCATTGCACACGGGCTCGAACACCATAGGGTGCTGCCAATCCTTATTATTCCTTCTGAAAATCTGATACAAAACTATCCATTCAGTCTAACTTTAGGTTCTTCTGTCCTCCCAATCTCGGGTGTAGCTGTCTTCAAAGATACTTCAAGTAGTAGACAACGTGTCCATCGATCTCACTATACTTCTCATACCTCTTGTGTTCTTCAGTAATTTCTTTGTGACTTCTGATTAAATTCCTTCGCACATGATTCTGCCACTTCCTATATCGTGACCTTGAATGTCTTTAGAGAAATCGAAGCTTACATCTTCTGGAGCCTTACTTGAAACTTGCCTTATTAGTCTTAGTATTATCAATGTAGTAGTCATTCACATTCTGCTTCTAATTAGGAGCAGACCAACACAATTCTAACCAATCTGGATTTGGCCCATCCAAGTCGTTCTTGTATTCTCTGCTTGTCAAACTTACCTATGTTGTTGAAGCATTGGTTAATTAAGAACCTTCACTGATAATCTATCATATCCCACTTAGTACAAGTAATAATTCCTTAAATGTCTCTTTCCTTGATCCTCAGCTGGTAATGACCAGATCGAAGATCAATTCCTGAGAACATTGTCCTATCTTGCAACTGGGAAATCGAACTCTTCACCCATAACAATAGATGTCCATGAGTCCCACGATACGATGCTCCATCCAATCCATCCTTAAGTCAAATAATTCTTCAACTAAATCATTTATTCTATCTACTAAGCTAATATCATTCATCATGATGTCCCTGTTACCGAGTCTGTCCATACCCAAAGCCTGTAGCGTACCCAATAACTCCTTGCGTGCCCATCTGAAACCCTACTGGCCAACCCAGTTTCCATGCAGTCCAACTAATTCAATTGATATCTCCTGCAATCCATGGTTGTCCCTTACCTAACAAATTAGCTCCCACTCAAGCTCATATCAAGGCTCTCATATAATGAGCTCAATCACTTTTACTATAAACCTTTTACCACTTGTATTCCAATTCTTCTTTTAAAAGTTACTAACTCTCCCCCAACATGTACTAATATCTTAAGCCCCACCATAAAACAATCTTGAGGCATGTACTTCATATCTGCATCTTTTCAGGGAGAGACACAGCAGCAAATTCTTCTAACTCATTATATAATAAAGAATGAGAACTAACAAATCAACTGGTCACCACCGAGGGACTAGCCCCGGGCTCTGACTGTAATAGGGTAGACTAATCCTCCTGCTCCAATCTTGGGCAATCTGCCCTAAAGTACTGAACCATTCCATGTTAAAAACATGCCTTCACTTGACATCCAACCAGACGACGTGTCCCGCATCTAGCACATACTAAATAACTTTACCGACCCCATCGCCGCCCTGGCAGTTAACCCGTAAACTATAACCCTTCCTGTCAAAACCAGGAGTAGAAGAACTATTAGGGGTCCTTCTTTTCTGGTTACTGGGAATCTGCCCATACTTGATCCTGCAAATGGGAATACCATTACCTGCGTTTCTTGCCCTACGTCATTCACACTTCATATCTCATCTTTTATGTCTTTAATAGCAAGGCCCTCCATGCTTTCTGAACACATAAAAAATCTCATGCACTGAAGTGATCTTGATGCTCTAGGCCATCCCCGAGTTTAATCCTTAATTAAATCATTATTTCTGATCTACATCCGCTTGTATCAAAACCCAAGCAAATTGACCAACCCATCAAATTTATTGAAATACTCTGTCATTGTCTTTTCATTCTAAATCGAGTTCATAAACTCATTAACCTTCACAGTTCAAATTGTGTCATAGTAGTCTATTTTATCAAATCACTGTCTGAATTCCTCCCAACCCCCCATAAAATTGCTCCAGGTCTGGGGTATCACTTCCCACCACGTCTGGGCATCCTCCTGTCGTATATGCATGGTGCAACTACTCCATCATGACCTACCATCTTCGTTTCATCAAGGATGAAATTAATCATGCCCATCTACTAATGAGTTCTTGAGCAAACACAAGCCTTCTCTGAACACTAAAGGCTAATGCTTCTAAAGCCTTCCATATGGTAGCTCTTATCCACTTCCATCCCTTAGGTTAAACCAACACTGGTGCCCTCACTATCAAGATATATGAAGCAACTTTTCCTCAACGAAACCTGCTATCTCAACAATCTAGTCTCCTTATCCTGATCTGGCAACCTTACTCGCATACCAGCAGACATCGACTGCGAATTCCAGGGGTAGATGGAGGGTTCCAACCCTAACTGTCATCTACAACCCCCATCCTAACAATACCTGGTCCAAGTAACCATCTTGAGTACATACATTCTAAATTAGTCTGCAATCACTGACTAAACCCCTCAGCCCTGATGTTCATATCCAGAATCATCCCACAGGCAAGTCCAAACAATTACAATAATCATACACACAATATACATATCAAAACACCAATCTATATCACTCATGCATTAATTATCAAATTCCATTACAACCAAATATACTCATACACATCATGCTTTCTCTATACTAAAATGCATATAGGTTCAATTTAAATAATTAACCACATAATCATATTATTAGATACCTAACCATGAGTTAAGCTTATCTTTAGCGGCGAGTGTACATGCCTAACCAGTCTTCAGGAACTCTTAAACCTAGACCGCTCTGATACCAAGTTGTAACGCCCTGGATAACCAAGACTGTTACACTGTGTGTTTAAAATAGTGCTTAACCTCTTAAGCAAGTCGTTTGAACTTAAATGTGTAATTAAAAACTAAGCCAAGGTCAAGTCATAAAAGTTTTGGTCAACAAAAGGATTATTTTTCATTAAAATATTAAGTTTGTACATGGGATCCCAAAAATCAGTTTATAGATTAATAAAAGATAAACATATACAATTTAGCTGTCCTAAGCGACAAAAACAGGGTTTAACCCTATTTCCTCCCAAGCTACCCCGATCGAGGCGATTGAGCAGGCCGCATATGCACACACTGCCCTAGAAGCTCTCCAACTCAAGGCAGGTCCAGCAATCAAACTTACCTGCACCACGCAGCACCCGTGAGCCAAAGCCTAGCAAAAAAGCTTAAAAAAACATACACAAGTAAGCAACAGTATAAAGACAGTAGATATAATTTACCAGATTCAACTGACAATAGATTATAGGAAAAAATCCCAATAAAAGAGCAACAGTAGCATCCAACCAATCATAAGACAATCATTCAAATATTCAACAAGTCATAGCCATCAAACTAATAACAGTAAACATATACATTCAATAATTTATCTCAATCAATATGCAATACTCAAGGTCGACGCCCTTAGGTCGTGCCCTCTATTTACTCCACTAACTCTGGCTCGCTTAGGCCGAGTCCAGTGTTTATCTAGCTGACCCTGGCGCACAGTGGCCAAGATACATTTAGTGCACAAATCATTAGCCACAACTCTCATAGGCCGTTCATTTCATGTTCGCATAACGATATCACAGTTATACAACACATACATATCCAAATACAGGGAATCTCAGTCGCAACACAGCCACACAAGGGTGCAGTTTTCTTACCTAGAATTCCAAGTGGAGATAATAGAACAGTCCCGAGTATGATCCTCAGTCCTGAGCCTTGGCGATAAACCTAGTCGCAGTGGCCAATGGGTAATTATCAACGTCTAATCCAAATAAATACTTAGGAGATAAAAACTAGCCTCCAATACCTTAATTTCTACAAAACCGGGTAGTAGAAATTGTCCTGAGCGCTTAGGTCCAAACCCCCGAGGCTTACCAATTCTAGAAACCATTCCAAGGTAAAAATCCCTAGGCGGGTCGCGACTTGGCCCCAAGGGTCGCGACTTGCCCCCAAGTTAGAGACCAAGAACCCCAAGCCACAGGATAGGCAGGTTGCGACTTGCCTCATAAGGTAGTGGCGCGGCCCCACATCAGAGAGAAACCCATGGTTCACAAGGCACATGTGCCGCGACGCCCCTGAGCTGGGTTGCGGCACACCCATTCTAACCCAGAAATTCTGGGTTTTCTCCAACCCTTTCCAGCTAAGAACCATAAGGTTTCAAACGAATTATACTCCCCACTTACAATTAAATCTCCAGAGCGAATTCAAGACTTAAACTACAGATTCTAAGCATACTAGAACCCATAAACTCTACCTAAACTACCACCAATTCATATCAACTTATACTCAGGAACTCAGCATTTACACATGTTTTAAGCCTAAAAAATACTCAGCTCAATTTAGTGAATTAAAATTGCAATCGTACCTGAATTGGTGTCCTAAACTACTAAGAATTATCTTGCATTCTTTAACCTAGCCTTTAGGGGTGTTCATATAAACCGCAAACTGCGGTTTGGAACCAAACCGCACCGCACCGCACCAAACCTCCAAAAACCGTAACCAATGAAACTGTTTTTCAATGGTTCGGTTTAACTGGACCGCGCAACTTTAATGGTTTGGTCATGGTTTCTAATTTTTTAAAACCAATTAAATTGGACCGGACCATGATTTTTTCTAAAAAAATAATTTTTAGAAATTATGGTTCAAAGGTTTGAACCCCTGCACTTAAGTTAATATAAAGTCTACCAAATCATCCAAGCCAAACAATTTAATTGTTTATGATATGTTTTTAGTAGTATTTAATACATGCACAAGTTTCTAAAACTAAAAAAAAAAATATATGTAAAGTCCCACATTGTTTAGAGAGTAAACATTTCTTTTTCTCACTTCTATAAAATGATTCAAAATACTTAAACTTACAACAACAAAGATAATAAGCTTCTTGTAGACTTTTATGGTCTTAAAAGTAAAGCTAAAATTATTATTATTTAAATACAATTATTTAGTTAATTATTTTATAATAAAAAAAATTTAAATTTTAATAATCTAGTTATATGGTTAAAACCAAACCAAACCGCACCAAATCGTTTATTTATGGTTTGGTTTGGTTTGGTTTTTTAATTTTAATGGTTTGGTTTTTCATTTTGAAAAAACCGCATGAGCAGTTTGGTTTAAAAATTCTTCTAAACTGCACCAAACCAAACCGTGGACACCCTTACTAGCCTTTCCTCAGCTTGAACCAACTCAACTTCAGCTGAGTCCTTGAATCTCCTTCAACTTTCCTTCCTAGTTCCAAAGTACAATGAGAGAGAGATATGGGGAAAAACGTGCAGGGGAAGAGGGAGAGAGAATGAGAGTTTGGGGCCTTCCTTTGTATCTAGTGAGTTCTGTCCTCTTCTAGGACCTTAGCCGACCATACACTTAACCACAAATGACCAAAATGCCCTCCTTTTTTTACTTAGCCCTTTATACTCTAGGGGTAAAATTGTCTTTTTCCCCAGTTCCCGCTAATTCCTCAAATGTTCCTACTATCTACCAATTAACCTCGTCATGACTAACTAATTACCAATTACTTATTCAATATTTAATAAATCCCAAAATATTCTCTAAATTCCCAAAAATACCCCTAGGCTCCCACCGAGCCGGGTATTAAACCCCGTTGTGACTATTTCGCTAATCTGCTCACTACAACCGTCTCGAGCCATATGCTGCAAATATATCCACATAATAATGTGGTCTCAACAATTTATCACATATATTCACATTTATTCCCTTAACGGGCCAAAACTACAAATATGCCCTTATAAGCTATAAATGGCCTACATGCATATCTAATACTCATAAACATGCATATAATATATACATATAATCATATTAATAATGCATGCCACATAATCATCCATTTAACCATTTTAAATATTCATATACCAATTATGCCCTCCCGGCATGCTAATCAAGGGCCCTTCGCCCTATTAGAAATTTTGGGTCATTACAATATACATATCAACATACATATAACAAATGCAAGAAACCCACATTGTATTTAATATATATATGTATAGACTGTTCTGATACCAATTGTTTGTATTAAATGATCAAATCAAAGGTACGCAACGGAATATATGGACCCATTTTAATAAATATTAATACAAGCTAGGATCATACACATATATAAATATTAAATCACATACAAATAAATCAGGGATTACCTTTTGTAGCCTATCAAGTGTCCTTGAGTCTTTTTGTACAAATCAACGATTTTCCTATCCATTATTTTGAGATCTCACACCTTGATCTTCCAGACCAATCCTCAAACACACAAGGACTTGTGTGGGCACGTAGGATTCAAAAGGTTGATTTATGTGACTCCCTAAATGTACTTAACACATGAGATCTAGAGAGTTTTGACAGAGAGAAGGTTTAGAATAGTTTTCAGGTTTAGAGAAAACTATCGCTTTAGAGAGAGAGTCTGTATTTTTATTTTTCAAAAATAATAATCAAGCCTCATTCATAAAGTCACATGCTATCAGACTTATAAAGATATTTAATCTAATTAAATAATATTTATTTAATTAAAATATAATTCAAATTAAAACTTATTAGATTTTTTTCATTTAATTATTTATTTAAATCATATTTAAAAAGAATAATTGAATAACTGATTAAATAAACTTATTTGAAATTCAAATTTCAAATCCCAAAGATAATTATCCCTCAGTTAGGCGCCACACACTATATTGTACAGTGTGTGTCGCCCAGCCCTATTAGGGTTTCCCTAATTTTCTCATTTGTTTATTTAATCAACTTTTAAGACAATATATTCATCCTAACATAAATATTAGTTAATTCAAAATTAACTTTATCTTAAAATATCAATTTTAAAATAAATAAATAAATATCATATTATAAATAAGATATTTATTATTCTCTCTCTTTATATTAATCCAAACAAGATTAATATTAATTTTAACCTATAGCTTTTAAAAAAATTTATATAGTTAAATAATTAATTAATTCACAATTAATTAATTACCCATAATTATCACATAATTAATTCATTTGCAATTTAGTCCTTCTCTCTACAAATCTTTCTTTTGACGTCCTTACCATTGACAGTGTAGGACAGAGGTGATATGGGGACCATGCACCTATAATACGAAACTCCAATAATTATTAATTAAACTCTTTAATCTAATAATCTTATTTATTAATTCCATTATTACTCCACTATAAATATGAAATTGCACTCTAAGTATTTATAGAATTATAATTACAGAGTTTTCTCTAGTAGTCCATTGATATAATCAATATATGTAGTTCTATCCTCCATTATTGGTTCGTTAATTACAGCTGGTCAAAATTACCGTTTTACCCTTCTAATTACCTCTTGATCCTTAAGTACCATTAATTCACTAGAGAATAGTTAATCTATAATCTAATTATAAATTTGAGCTAAATAACTATTCAATTCCAGAATCAACCCTTAAGGGAACCAATATTCAATTTGTTAGGAAAGCATGGATTCCAATATTGTAATTCATGTTCCCAGCTATCCATGATATTGAATCTCCAAAACAAAAGTCATTAGACTCATTATTCTAAGAGACCTTGACGAGTGAATCAAAAGATCCAATAAACATAAACAGGAATTCATGAATACTTAGGATTTAAACTGATCTATAAATGATCATCTATTATGATAAGAATTAAATCTTTAATTCAAACAGCAAGTTTATAAAGATAATTAATTCTCATCAGTCCTGTCATATATAATCTATATTATATACAATACCTTTACTAAGATGTCTTTCCACATTAGTAATTCAAATTCTAAATTACTTGCATCTCGTATGCTCAGCAAACCGTACTAGTAACCATTCATTAAAGATTCCTTACTTTAATATGTTACTGACTATTTTATTCGTTATATATGATCTTAATTCTCTCGTACTAATACAAGATCATATTCTCATGAATGAATAGGGAATTTTCTTGATATTATTATATAATTAATTCAAACAATAATTATAACATTCAAATATAATAAAATTGTGCTTTTATTTAAAACAAATAAAATGTCTTTACATGCTTTTAGGGCATTAATCCTAACAGTTATGTCTTAGTAGTTTTGAAGGTCCGAGGTCTTTAGATTAGTTGGGTCTTTACACATGTGTCCCTCAATAGTTTGTTCTACCAAAGGCAATTGCATTGCAAATGGCATAGGTACAAATAAACAGGTGGATTGATCTAGCCTTGTTGAATTTGGGGGTTTGTCAGAGAGGATTTCTCTAAATCTTTCGTTTGTAAATTTCGTCAGATTGAATCTCTTCCTCTTGAATCTGCGCTCTCAACGAAAGCACCAAACTGTTGACACCATTTTTCATCAACTTGAGAACATAAGAGCATGGATTCAAGAATAGAGATATGATAAAATAAATAACAACATATTTTATAGTGGTTCGACCCCAAAATGATGACCTACGTCCACTTAGTCACTTTTATTGATGTTTAATCTTGAAGAACTATAGTTTCTGGCGAACTTACGTTGCCAGTTATTCTACAACCCTCCTTCACTTTTACATTACATAAGGACTGTTTATACAAGAATGGAGTTTCGACATTATGAATTGCCTTCCCCATTTCTATCACATCTCCTTTTATTTATAGTGAGGAGTTTAGGGTTACATTAAATCATGGGCCCAAACTATTGGGCTTGGATCATAAATAATACATTACAACATTATAATTACACAAATATATTCATATTTTTATAAATAACGACTTTATCCTCTGAGCTAATTCTATTAGCGCAAGTAGTCTTTCTTGAACGAACAGGCATGAATCAATCCCTGTGCATGAACAGATGTTTCTGTTAGCGAATTACAACCTTATTGAGCAAACAAGAGTTGAAGAATTTGGCCAAGCGACCAAACCCCTTCTGTCAGCGTTTGATGGTTTACTTTGTGCTTTGTGAGAACAGGAATGCAATTAGTCAAGGTTCTGCGACCAAGCATCTCTGTTAGTATTCCTCAGGCAATTGTAAATGAACAGGAACAAAAGTGTGCTACTGGGCGCTAGAATCTTCTTGTTAGGATGTAATGACTCGCCTTGTGCGAACAGATGTGAAAAATCTTTCCTTGGGCGAACAGAGGTGAAAGATTTTTTTTGTTAGTGCATGATGAGTTGATATAATTGAACATCCACACTGTACTTTCTTGTTAGCGCATGCATGCCATGCTTGTGAGAACAAGCATACTGTATGTTCTGTTCATCTTTCCTTTGGATGAAATAACTAGCAGGTCCGAGATCATTAATATTGTTATTCTTTGACACATCATCATGTCCGAAAAATGGGTATAACACTATGTATTATCAAATTAGTAAAAATAATATAGATAATATCTTTATCATTTTCTCCATCTCATTCATATATATTTACTTTTGCTAAATCTATATAGAATTAGTCATGCTCTTTCTATGTATTTTATAAATAGTGAAAGTAATATTTGTGTTAGGTTTTATGTCCAATTTTTTATTGCATCATTGTCAATGATATAATGTCATTTTTGGATTTCTCATAAGACTTATATCATCCTTCCATTGTAAAGAATATTATTTACTAAAATACATTTTTGTGAAATATATTTGTGCTTTGATGTTAAATCTTCCAAATGGATAGTTGGGATGTGAACTTTTCATTTGTGTAATTTTTGTGAATCAAATATCCAAATAAATAAGTATTGCATATATGTGACTCTCTTTCCTATTTGTTACATTTTGTTACATCACATATTTATCTTCTCTTTATTTGTAATATTTAATTCATCAAAAATATCACTTGTTCTAATTTTCTCATATTATTTATCTCTTAACTCTACTTATTGTTAACTTTGTTTATTTGCCTCCTTGTGGAATCAACCGCCTGATTTATACTACAACCACCGCTAGTGGAAGTAACATTTGGGTGTTAAACAAATTTTGGCACCATTGTCAGGGAGTTATTCAATACATTTTGTAAAAGAGGTAAGTAATTATATCATTTTATTTTTGTATATATTTCTCTAGGAATTTTTTTTTTAAGATTTAACTTATTTAATCTTTTAAAAAAAAATAGTATCATTTGTTTATTGTTCCTTTTTAGTTAGTTTTTCATTTTTTTTATATCATTGTTGACTAAAAACATTCACTATCCTTTCTTTTCTAGGATTTGTTAGCTTTTTTCTTAGTTTATTTTGTTATTATTTTTCTTTTGTTAGTTTTTTTTCCTTTTATTTATCATTGTTATGTAAAAAAAAATTAAAAAGGCTTGTTATGTGTGTATAATCATTAATTTTTTTTATTATTATTTTATTTTTCGTAGCTTTTTTTTTTTTTTGTCTCTCTTTTTCTTTTATTGTAGTAAAAAAAAAGAGTTAGTTTCTTCTATTTTGTAGGATAGTTTTAATTTATTTATTTTACATTCTCTTCATTTTTCTTATTTTTGGTTAGGATTTAACACATTTGTTTTATCTTACTTTTATATATTTTTTTTTAATGTGTATGTTGGATTGTTTTAGTTTTTAGTTTTTGCGTTGTTTACTTTGTTAGTTTTTCCTCTAGCTTCAAAATAAAAAATTAAAAATGTTAGTGTTTTACTTTCTTTTTTTATCCATTTTAGTTATTTGTTTTTTTTCTTCAATATTTTTAGCTTTGCGAGCATTTTATTTCCTTGTTTTTAGATAATTATTTTTATTATTAATTGTTAGATTTGTTTCTTGATTTTTTATTGTTATTAGTTTTTTTGTCAACCTTTAATTTTTAGGTTTTAAATCTTTAGAAAAAAATCATAAAATACAAAAAAAAAACTAATAAAAACAAAGCTTGTTTTGTGAACATAAGCAAATTTTTGCTTTAAAGGCTAATTTGAGTAAAGTTTCATCTATGCTTACTGTAACGCCCTAAACTCTAGGGACCATTACGGTGCGCATTTAAACAGTGCTAAAATCGCTAATCGAGTCATTTGGCCATAATCGTGTAACTAAGTATGATTAGCGGTTTAGGGATTAAAATTTTTGGTTAAGATATAATGTTTCATTAGAACGTTTACTGTATACATTGACATCCCAAAAATATAATTTAAAGGTTTATTACAACAAAATATTTACAACCAGCCGATCTAAGCGGCAAAACAGGGTTTAACCCTAGTTCCTCTTTCAACCCTCGATCGTGGCGGTCAAGCAGCCACATATGTACATATCGTCACCTAATATCTCCAACTCAAGGATGGTCCAGCTTTTTTTTGCCTTTACCTGCACCACATAGCACCCGTGAGTCGAAGCCCAGCAAGAAAACTCAATATGCTCATGAACAGTAATAACATGTCATCACATCATAAAGTGCATGTCTAGCAATAACAGCCTTAACCACGCATGCAAATAAGTTCACGTAATGTTGAGTATAAAACATCAACCGATGATCATAATAATCATCCAGGGCTTTTAGCCCTAAATAGAAGAGTGACAGTTGTAAGAGTCACTAAGGTGGGTTCCGTTCCCCCATTAGCCATGTGATGATAGGGTCACCTGAGCTTTACAAATAAGGGATCCTTTCACTAGCTTAAACAAGGTAGGTATTTGATGAAATAGTCGCCAACATAAGCCTACCGAGTGACCATAGAGTCACTAACGTTGGATTTCGTTCCCTTAGCCATGTGACAAAATAGTCACCTAGGCCTTTGGCCCTGGCACTGAGTAACTAGTCATAGACTAGTCAAGCGCATATAATTTTCATCGAACTTAGGGTCGGTCCAGCATTAATGCTCATTTGAGTCATTCAATGCCGATATCGATTAGATGTAATCGTTTATCGGCTCTGCGTTCATGACGCTTATGCCGTTTCTGGCTCTTAGGTTAGTAACACACGACCAATGCCAATCCTAAATAGTCAGGGCCACGCACAAGTAAGCAATGCTACCAAGCATATATCATATGTCAAATATCAAAATACAGGGCATTCAGCATGCTTACTTAACAATTTCTAGCATAATTAGGATCATGCATAAACACAGAGACTCAAGCTCTGATCAATCTCATATTCAATATTCATGGCATGCCCTAATCACATGTTTCTCATGCATCACATGCATCACATTTAAACATCCAACATGCATCAAAAACCAACAAAGCCCAAGTCTCAAATCTAACAAAGACTCATCAAAACACAAAATCCAATTCAAGCTTAAAAACTTTAAAAACACTTAGAACTTAAAACTTGAATTACCTCTGATTGAGTCGTTTCCCAACTAAATCCTCCGGCTAATAAGCTTCTAATCTTTCCTAGGATCGCTATGCCTCAATCCTCGCTTGAATCCGAGTCCTAGAACTCAAGTTTCCTTCGAAAATGCGATCAAGAGACGAAAATGGAACTTAGAGGGAGAGAGAACTTACTGAATGTTCTTTTTATTTCTTAAAAGGTTACTTCAAGCTTAATTAGCCTCAAACAAAACCTAACGCTCGAGGTCCTGAAAATGTCCCTGGGGACAAAATAGTCAAAACCTCCAGAATTTCCCCAATTTATCATCAAATATTAATTCCCATTACCCAATAACTCGGTAATGCACTAAATACCCCTTTACTCACTCCGAGTCAAGAATAAATCTCATTGTGACTAATCCACTAGCTTACCTCCTAGGATCGTCTCATGCTGAGTAACCCTAGCATAACCAAATAATAATAAAGCACCACACACATATCACATATATGCCAAATATGCCCGAAATGGCCAAAATATGAAAATCACCCAATTAATCAGAAATGGGTTCACTTAAATATTTAATACACCTAAACATGCATATAATCATTTAATAACATAATAAATCAATTATGGCCCTCCCGGCCTCCTAATCAAGGTCCTAAACCATATTAGGAAATTTGGGGCATTACACTTACTTAGTAACCTCGGGGAGTTCTAGCAAGTGTTGGTTGTAAGAGTAAAATTTTTGTGAACCCCGGAGAGTTCTAGATAAAGTGTGAGTCTTAAGTGGGACTGTTCTAAAATCCTCAAATCAATCTGGAAATAAGTAAAGCAAAAGAAAAAAAAATCAAAAATCAAAAATCACAAAAGCAAAATTAAAAAAAATGAATGAAGAAGAAAAGAAATGTTTCGAGCTTTATTTTCCAATGTTTTATTCTTCATTCGAAAACAATCATAATTCTAGTACTACTGAAGGTACTAGCCATTTAGTGCATGCAAACTTAGTATAAGAGAGTACCGAGAACTCGAGGTCTTAGAAACTAAGTTTGATAGAGAATGTTATGAGGCTCCCGAGGTAGATTATGATGAATGTTATAGTGACTTTGAAAGAGTCGACCATAGAAATCATAATCCAAGCTGGAACAACCCCGTAGATTTTAGTTGGAAGTCTGAGTATAACTACCATGCACCACCTCACACGAATATTGAGAAAAAAAATTCTAACTTCCCCCATGGACCTCAATATAATGTCTGGACTGGTAAGAATTCCTTAGAGGACACTTTACATACATTTATAGAGGCGCAAAGAGAGTTTAATAAACATCTTGTGGAGAATTTTGGGGAAGCTAGTACTCAACTTTCAGAATTGACCAACGTTATTATTTCATATAATTTAAGTCAATTCCCATCCCAACATCAGACCATAGTGCCATCCTTTACTCCCATTTCCATACTCGATGAGGATGATGTCATTACCATTTGGAGTGAAACTTTTTCCCATATAGAAATTCTTCCAACCACTCCAAAGAAAAATGAGAGCTATCATACTGATGTGATAGACTTATTCGTTGAAGAAATCATAAAAATATTTGCAGTGAAACAGTTACACTATTTCATCCATGATTTTTAAAACAAACATTTTCTTTATCCTGAAAATGTTACTAGCGCTTCTAATTTTGAGACGCAGGATAAAAGAAAATTCATTTTTGATATAGGATAGTATGCAAACTTACAGTTGGTAGACTCACCTGAGAGCCACGCTTCTGTCTACCAAAGACTTTAAGGTTTTATCTTTCTTAGTGTATTTTTTAATTTTTTAGTATGTTTTGTGAATTGTATTCTCGGGTTTTGTTGTTTTGTTGTATTTGGTGGTTATCATTTTCTCTTTTGCTCACACAATGTACATAATGTTAGACATTGAGACCAATGTCTCATTTAAAGTTGGGGCTAGTGAGCATATTCACGCATTGAAATATATTTTGAATACCATTTTAAAATTTTGAGTTAATTTTTTTCAAAAGTCATGACAACAAAATTTTGTGAAATAGTTTTTGCTATTTTTACTATTAGGATGTAATTGTTTAGAGTAATTTTATGCACAACCAAACATGTGAACATAAAGTTTTTTAACACATTTAGTTGAGAAAAATCCTAAAGTTTAAAGCTTTTAATTTTTTTGTGAGTTGTGAGAATGAGAAAACATATTTGAAAACTTCTATTAATCATTTGAGTTGATAAAATTATTTTTTGGGGATTTAGAACATGACATTTACTAGAGGGATAATTTTTGTTTTAAAGAGTCTTTGTTGTATTTTATTGTATGTTTTTAATTTCTTGTATTTTTTCTGTATTTTTATGTTGTTTCTTGTCAAAAAAATGTAAAAAAAAAAGAAAAAGAATATATATAAAAATATAAAAATAATGAAGAAAAAAAAGAACAAGAGCAACATTTTTCGTTTCCATCTTTTATAGTTTGTTGAAGAAAAAAAATTGTCAAAAAAAATCAACATTACTACTGCATAATTTTTAGGGATAGATTTTTCAATTTTATTTAATTAATTAATGGAAAATTCAAAAATTAGTTTTTGGATATTTTCATTAATAAGATAATTAATTAATTAAAAGATAAATTATAAGTTGGTTACAGATTTATTTTTTAAATTTGAATATTTTCTTTTTAAGTAAGACTTATCAGAAAATAAAGAGATACTCAAGAATTCGTTTTGTGAAAAAGAACGATACTTTTCTATCTCTCCCTGAAAAAGATAAAGAACCAATCTATTCTCTTGATCTCATGTGTTGAGTACATCAAGTTGAATCAGAAATTAACCATCCTTTATTCTCTAAGTGCTCACATACTTCTTAAGGTGTAGAGAACGTTGTGGAAGATCTTGGTGTGAGTACCTGGGAGCAGCTTGGATAGGAAGTTCGTTCAAATTACGAAAAGATGGCAAGGACACTTGATAGGCATCAAGAGGTATGTTTTCTATTCTTTTCTTGCTTATGATTAATGTATGTATATTAATGGATCCGCATATTTAAATGTAGTTTAAATATGTTACAAAATTTTTGTTGTACACCGAGCCAATCCACCACCATTCCATTGCGTATTAAGAAACTTGATCCTAACAAACAGATGTCAATTCTATAGGAAATTATGTCCCTGTGTAAATGGGATATTATTTTGATTGATTATTTACCATATTTATGCATGTGGTTACCCTAAGCTGTCCAAAAAAACCCACTATAAATATCAGGGGAATGGTCAATAAAAAGGACTGCTTTTTGAGATACTGAAACTCTGCTGAAATCATAAGAAACTATTTCATCCAGAGCCTAAAAAAGATTAATAATATTGCCTCGTGGACTAGGTGGATTTTAACCACTGAACCACGTTAAAGTGTGAGTGTTTGAGGTACAATTTAGTAAGAGAGCACTAATATCTCTATTATCGGATTTCTTAATCCACTGCTGGTGAAAAATCGCGTCAATAGATTGGTGCTTTCGTTCATAGCTCATTAGTGCCTAATCCCCTATGCAAAGTTTAACTCAACATTCACCATGGTGGTCACCCGATCTATGCATGACAACAAAATGGAGCAACCTGGTGATCAGGAGGCACATCATACGGCTGTTTCCACTAGAAAAGGCACAGACATTTAGCAATTCCCTAGAAAGAAACATGTGGGCCAAGACGACACTGGAAGTTCAGAATCATGCCCACCAAATCCCATTCCGGGTTATCTGACAACCATTGAGATGGAAAATGCTCAATTAAGGAGCCATCTCGCTAGGGCTAACAAGCAGATCGAAGAGGTCCTGACTTGGTTACCCCCTCTTAAAATCGATGTTACATCGGAAAGAGGTAAAGTGGGTCCTATAGGTCCCACAGGACTAACCGACCCAATCCTAGTCGTTCTGCCAGAACTGCAACTCTGAGATCCGTACCTTCCGAGTAAAATCAGTGGATTACTTAACCTGCTAATCCTCATAAGAACCATCGGCCCCATGTTAGTTGATCGGTCAGAACTGCGACCTCTAGCTTCACGCCTTCTAAGCAGGTTCCAAGGAATGTTCATAACCCAACAGGGCGAGCTGAGACCAATTCAAGGAGGCAAAACACCCCAACAAATTCATTTGTGCTGCAATCAGAGCCTTCGGCATAGAGGACCCGAGAGATCGGGGTAGATTAGAGACGGGCTAACCTAGTGTGCTCCGATGGAAAGAGGATAGCCTCACCGATAAGATACCCACCATCACAGGTTCGACACCCACAAAGGAACGCTCCAGCTCGAGGGGATAGCAGGAGAAATCCTCCTCCCTCAAAGGACATCTATGTCTCACGACCTTGTGCTAATAATCAAGGTCCTCGATCTCAGCCATGGGTTGAAAGTTTCGCTAACGAAAGTTATTGGACTGAGAGTCAGCACGGAGGCAGGTCTGAGAACGACCTGAGGAATCATTTGAGTATCATACACAGTTTTCATTCTGACCCACATCCTGACCTGTGTGATCATCTAAATTCACAAATGAGGTATCCAACTCGCCATGATGATGTGAGTTATACTCAGCACGAGGGAGATCCATCTATCGTACGCGACAATGGGAATGTCCCACCTAACCGAGCTCAAGCTTGGAGGGAAAACAACACATCTAATGCGTAAAATAGGATGGGGCATGGTGATCAACTCCTAAATAACCTAGAGACCAAGGATCCAATCCTCGATTGGCCTTGATGGAGGATCATATGAAGAAGCTCATATCTTGAAAAGGAGTAGATGATTGTGATTCTGATGAAGAGCTCGAGTCTTTTGCTTCAAACATCGTGGCAGCTCTGTATCCTGTTGGCTTCAGGATGCTGACCTTGCCCGCATATGATGGAAACACTAACCCATCCAATCACCTTGAAACATTCAATACGCTAATGGGGGCCCACAATGTCGGGTTCGACCTGAGATGTATCTTTTTCCCCGCAACTCTAACCGAACCCACTAGGTTGTGGTTTGACAAATACAAAAGACATTCAATCACCTCATGGAAGAATTTGTCTTCCGAATTGAAGAGACAGTTCTGAGCTTTGAAGGAAACTCGTGTTGAGACTGATTCATTGGCCAACATAAAACAACAACCTGGTGAGTCCCTGAAAACATATCTGAGCAGGTTTACCAAAGTAGCAGCACGAGCTAGGGATGTTGATGATAGCTCCAAGCTCATGGAAATGAGGAAAGGAATCACGGTCAGAGGTGATTTATGGCAAGAACTCCAACGAAAAGGAGTAAAAAGTGCAGATGAATTCCTAGCCCGAGCTCAGGAATGGATAAATCTGGAGGAGGCACGATCTACCATCGCGAGAACCAGCTAGATCCATGTTTAGCCTGCTCGAGCAGTGGCAGATGTTGCAGCTACGGCTCAACCTATTACCTAGAATAACCAGGTGGGGATCAATAAGAGGAAGGGGGTGGTGAGGGCGACAAGAACGAAACTAAAAGAACAAGCCTGGAGAAAAGTTCAAGCCCATTTACACTAACTATACTGACCTAACTGATACGTGCAAGCATATTTTCCTGGCATACTCAAATTGCCTTCCATGGAAGAAGCCAGAACCATTGAGGCACCATAGGGAGAGGAGAGATCCCTCTAAGTTCTTCCAATATCACAATGACAATAGACATAACACTGATGATTACCGACAATTAAAGGATGAGATCAAAATTCTCATTTGAGTTGGACCTTTAGCCCACTATGTCTGAAACCGAGTAGTTCCCAACCATCAAACTGGGCAAAATATTCATCTAGTTCCAGAAAATCTGATCAGCCAACCCCGGGCTCAGACAGACTAGGGGAACCAAGTAAATCACCCTCCAATAGTAGGAGGGGATACACTATCGTCAGAGGACCCCAAATGGCAGGCACAAGCAATAGGGCCCAAAAAAGGTACATACAGGAGCTGAAAACCCACAACGGTGCTGAATTTATCCAGAGAAATGATTATCGAAACAATAACGGTTAGAGAAACAACCAATCATTTTCACAAAAGAGGATGCTAGCCACATTCAGTTCCTGCATAATGATCCGTTGGTGGTAACCGTTCAACTCTCCAACCGAAGGGTATGAAGGATATTGGTTGATAATGGGAGCTCAGTAAATGTGTTATTCAGGTCCACCCTAGAAAAGATGGGATTGTCCGTAACCGATCTCAAGGCAACCTCTTGTACAAATTCTCAGGAGAAGGAACGGCAACCATATGGACTATCAGACTGGTAGACACGCTAGGGGATGATACACGAACTACTTCTAAAATACTCGAGTTTGTTGTAATCGATTGTCCAGCCGCCTACAACACGATCTTAGGATGACCTGCGCTGATGACTTTTGAGGCTATCACCTCTTTCCGACACCTATCGATGAAGTTTCCCTCAACCTTGGGTATATGTACCGTTAGAGGAGACTAGCTTGCTGCCAGGAAATGCTATAGCATTGCCATGAAGGGAAAATCACAATTCGAGCAGCAAGAAATGGTCGTGATTGAAGGAGGAAAGGAGCCCCAGGCAATGGAAATTTCCCATGAGGTGGAAGAACCTCAGGAAGGAAGTAACGAGGTCGCCCAGGAAGACGACATTGATCAAATATTAGGCGAAGATGGGTCTAAACTCCATGCATTGGAAGAGCTCGAGGAAATCAATATCGATCCAGAAGTACCTTTGAGGGTAGTAAAGGTTGGGAAAAATCTTTAAACCGAGAGGAAGAAAGAGTTGGTCGAATTTTTGAAAAACAACTTGGACGTCTTCGCCTAGTCACGTGAAGATATGGTGGGAATCAATCCGAATGTAATAATGCATACTCTGAATCTGGACAGGAATGTGCCTGGAAAGTCACAAAAAAAAAGGCTTCTAGAGAGAGAACGATCAAAAGCTTTCGAAGAAGAAGTGGCTCACTGTAGATTCCAAGAACTTTACTTAGCTAAGATAGATAGTAGTATTATAGTATTTATAGTATTATCTTTGTAACTGTGGATTTTTGGTTCAGACCGGGAATTATTTGGACACTCATAGTAGTACTTATAGACTTTCTAAGTTTAACCTATAGTTTAAGAATATTAATTTTAACCTAAGGTTTGATTATATGACCGATATTAAGGATAATATTTATTATACTATAAGGTTTAGATGAGGACCAATAGGATTTTAAGCACATGTTATGAATGGGTGATTAAGGATTTAATTTAATAAGGAGTAAAGTTTGAATGCTATAAGGTCAGTCAGCAGCTTTGAATACGTTGAGGGCTTAGTCAAGGTTGTTAACTCCATTCAAACTTAGCTAAAAATGTGTAATTTCGTGTTTAATTAATCAGCGCGTGCCGATATATCGCAGCTATAGGGGGCGATATATCGCAGCACGTAGATACGGAAAACACGAGACGATGCACGACAGCCTCGGGCATACTGGCCTAGGCGATATATCGCCTACAGGGGGCGATATATCGCCTCCATCAGTGTATTTTGAAATGTTTTGAAATCATTTCCCATTCAGCCATTCAACCTCTTGATAAGTCCAGCATCTTTTTGAACGAGTTTTCAGCCTCTGCTGAACGATTATTCAAATATTTTTCACCTAAAAAGCTATTATTTTTATTCAAGTAAAATCAAGATCCTTTCATTCCTAAACTCTATAAATAGGACCTAGTACCCAGCCATTATTCATCTTTTGCTCTAAGTTCAGAGGCTGCAAGTGCTAAGTGAGTGTGAGAGTTTAAACACCTGGGTTTGGGAATCATAAGCTTGATCATCATAAGCTTATCAAACACTTTGGGAAGTAAGGTTTTAGAGTATTTCGGTTTGAGGTGTAGATTGGTCTTACAAGTTTTCAAGGTAACCCAAAACTCTAGTTCAATTCTGTATTTGTTCTTTTAAGTTCTTATAATCTTCTAATCAGCCTCTAACCTTAATCTTTATTTTGGTTAGGAAATCTAAGTTCTTGAGCACATAATTTTTGGTAAGTATGTTTTTCAATGGTTTAGTCTTCCCATTCCTTTTCATCTCTTTTTCTTCATTAGACTCACTCTTTTTCATAATGATTATTAGGAGTGCTCCAAAGTCCCAACACTGTCCACATATCCCAGTAACTTTGGTAAGGAAAATAGGATAGAATCTATATGTTACATGTTTATGTTATCTTATGTTTTATGTTATGAAATATGTTATGATAAGTGTTATGATATGTATGTTTGTAGGCTTGGGCATATGACCCATTTGACTAGCAAGATCCCAAATAGATTATGGGCATATGACCTACTTAGCTAGTAGGACCCCACTAATCTCATGGGCATATCACTTGTTTAGTTTATGGGACCCCAAGTAATAATGGCCATTATAGTATGTGTATGTATTAAATGTTGTGTTATGTCTTTATGATTATTATGAAATTTATGTACATGATGTATGTGCTAGATTTTCCTTGCTGGGCATTAGGCTCATTCCTTTTTGTTTTATGTGCAGGAAAATAGCTATTACTGGCAGTAAGGTTCGTGGATGCTTGGAGATTGTGTATCGATGGTGAATGGATTCAAGGAGTCGAGAGTTCGATCTTTCGAGGATGTAGTCTTGTTTTACCTTTTTATGGTTTTACATGTATTTTTTTTTCGCACTTTCTATGTAACTCCTTTTCACTTTAAGTTACGTTTTGTTTTAAAGACAATGGGTACCCATATCCTACTTATTTTATGAAAGTAACTTTTGTTTCTACAAGTTTCTAATAAATTTATGGTATTTTCGCAAATATAAGTCTTATTAAGGTTTGTATGTATAGTTTCATTAATGGTCCAAAAGTCTAGAGTAGTGGGTCATTATACTCACCTACTTTAGTGTGGGTTTATCAAGGAAGCAAAGTATCTGATCTGGGCTGCTAACCCTGTTTTGGTCCCAAAACCAAAAGGGAAGTGGAGAACTTGCATTAACTTCTCCAATCTAAATAAGGCATCCAATCTAAATAAGGCATGTCCTAAGGATTGTTTTCCGCTACCTCGAATATATCAGTTGGTAGATGCGACAACCGGTCACGAACTCATGTATTTCATGGACGCATATTATGGATACAACCAGATTACGATGAACCCTACAGACCAAGAGCACACCAGTTTTATGACTGAGCATAACGTATACTGCTACAAAGTTATGCCATTCGGGCTAAAGAATGTCGGTGCAACGTACCAACGTCTGGTCAACAAAATGTTTGTTAACCAGATCGGGAAAAACATGGAAGTTTATGTCAATGATATGCTCGTTAAATCAAAGACTGCCAGTAACCATGTATCCAACTTGGAAGAATGTTTTGGCATGCTCAAGAAGTATGACGTGAAGCTAAACCCCCAGAATTGTACCTTTGGGGTTTCATCAGGAAAATTTCTGGGCATCATAGTCAACACGAGGGGGATAGAGGCGAACCTAGAGAAGATTAGATCGTTACTAGAAATGCCTTTGCCTAGGTCACGTAAAGAAGTACAGAGCTTAATTGGAAAGGTGGCCGCCTTAAACCGTTTCGTTTCAAAGTCCACTAACAAGTGTCTCCCATTTTACAACTTGCTCAGGGGAAACAAAAATTTTGAGTTGAGCAAATAATGCGAACAAGAATTTTAGGATCTAAAAACTCACCTAGTTGAACCCCCCATACTATCAAAGTTAGCACCTGGAGAATGTTTGCTCTTATACCTTGCTGTGACAGAAAATGCGGTCAGCGTCGTATTAGTACAAGAGGAAAATTGGGCGCAGAAACTTGTGTACTACGTGAGTAAAAGACTCCCAAGAGCTGAGTCCCGATATCCTTTAATAGAAAAACTTGTGTTCTACTTGATCTTGGCCTCAAGAAAACTCAGCCATTACTTCCAGTCCCACACCATCCACATCTTAACCGATCAACCTTTAAGGCAGGTCTTGTAAAAGCCTTAAACATCAGGACGTCTGCTTAAGTGGGCCATCGAACTTAGCCAGTTTGAGATGTTGTATATGCCATGCATAACAATCAAGAGTCAAGCTCTCGGTAACTTTGTGGCCAAATGCACAGGTTTTTAGGGCGAGCCAATAAGAGAACCAATTCAAGAGTTGTGGAAAATCTTTGTTGATGGATCATCCAAAGAGAACAGATCCGAAGCTGGGATAATTCTGATCTCACCTGAGGGGCATTGATTCCATACAACCCTAAGGTTTTGGTTTAAAGCATCCAACAATGAGGCAGAGTACAAAGTTCTATTGGCAGGGATAAGAGTGGCGAAAGAACTGAAAGCAAAGGCGATCCAATGTGATAACTCTACAAAATAGAGTTATTTTACCACTTTTTATGTGATAATTGTTGCTTAATTCTTGAGTTTTTAATTGATTTATTAAGTTTTTAAGTAATTTTGAATTTATTAGGTTTATTTTAATTTTTTTAGATTTTTATATGTTTTTATAGATATTTTATTGTTTTATGTTGTAATTTAATTATTTAAAATTAGTGTTGTTAGTTTGAATGCTAAAAATATGATTTTCTTGAAATTAAATGTTATGTAAATTAAATTTTAGTTAATATTTTCATGGAATTTATATGGTATATTTTATTAGTGAAAATATTTAATTTTAATTTAGTTTATGATTATTTTGTAGGAAACAATGTTGTTTTTGGGCTCTTGAAAAAGCAAGGAAAATGATGAAAAAAAGTGCCATTTTTGTGAAAAATAACAAAGGAAAGTGGCATCTCCCAACAACCAGGCCCAAGCTTCACTCGGGCCTCCTCCCTGCTGCTTTCGGCCCATCCTTCCAGCCCAGCCTTCCTGGCACTCCAACAGACCAGCTGCACCCATTCGGCCCAACAAACAGAAGCTTCCCTCAGCCCCCCCCCCCCCCCCCAAGCCCAGCCGAAGTCACCTGCCAACAACCCAAAGTCGTGCCTTCACAGCCTTTCGCCTGATGCACCCAACTGCCCCTTCCCACGCCCTTGCACCCAAAGCCCAGCAGCAAGCCTTCGGCCCAGTAGTCCGCCTGCTCAGCCAAGCCCCAATGTCTCCAGTCCCCTGCCACTAGCCACCATAGCCCCTTCTTGAGCCCAACATAGCTCATTTGTCCCCTTGTCCCTTTTGCCCAAAAATGCCAACTTTTACCCAAACTTTTCAACAAATTTTACCCCAAAATCATCATTACACCCTAAAATTTACTCCTATTTTCCATACTATTATTAATTTAATCGTTTTAATTAATTTAAATTGATTATTTTAATACTCTCATTTTGGCTATAAATAGGGAATTTTCAAGACCATTTTAGGTGTGCTTATATGAGGAGAGGTTTTACACTTCAATTTCTACACTTTCAAGACCCTCCATTCTCTTCATCTTTTTCTTCTTTTTGGTCATTTTTCTATGAGTTTTTAGAGGAAAAATTTGGGGGTTCCTCCCCCAAATTTTCCTATTTATGTTTGTAATTTCTATTATAGTTATGACCTTCTAATCTTTTTCATAAGATTATTAAGATCATGATTAAGCAACTTGTAACTAGATAATATTTATGTTGTATTTCCCTTGTAATGCAACAAAGTTTATGGATTTTTCTTCTTCATATATGTCTTTCATCTTAATATCTCATATTTTGGATTGTTAGATAATATGCACTTTGTTCTTCATTTTGCAAAACATAATATTCTTTGTGTAATATGTGTCATTAAATTGTACACATCCAATACTTAGAACAAAAATATTATGTTTTGCCTTATAAATAATGTTATTTGATTTTTTGTTGTTTCATTAGGTTGATTCACATTAAATACTTTGAAATTATACTTTTTGAAAAGTGAAAAAAAATCCTATCTTTTTAGAAGTAATTTGTGCTTAAAATTATAAATCTATTTAGAAAATGATAGTTTGATTTATTTTAACTATCACTAAAACTTGGGAATAAATATACTAATAAATACTATTAAACTTACATTTTGTGGATTCTAGTATCTTAATAATCTTTCTTTTACTACTTATTTTTCAAATCATAATTGATTTACTTTTATTCTCTTAAATAGCTTTATTTTAAATATTTTATTTTATGTTCATGACATTAACTCTCATCAATCTTTGGAGCTAGGTTAGAGTTTATTAATTTTGGTTTAAAATAGTTTTATTTTTTATTTTAGACAACTCATTTGGGTTCGATCTCGTGCTTACACGAACACTATATTTCATATACGATTCGTGCGCTTGCGAGTTATACATTTTTAAAACATACCCATTTTGGATCCATCACAATGTTATAGTGATTACTAGCTCATGGTTAATTAGATATTAGGGGAATATCAAGCTCGTGGTATCAAAATGGAGGGTTACCTAGCTAAGGTTAAATGTGAGTTATCAGAGTTTGAGTTCTGCTCCAATTAGCAGGTACCCCGCGAGCAGAATTCCAATGTTGATGTTTTAGCCCGACTTGCCACCGCCAAAGATGCGGATACACTAAACATAGTCCTAGTGGAGTTTCTAGAACAACCAAGCATAACGGAGGAACCGATTGAGGTTGGCGTGATTGACACAAAACCGACCTGGATAACCCTCATAGTGGAGTACCTCACAACCGGTAAGCTACCAGACGACCGAAAGGATGCAAGAAAATTGCTATACCAAGCCCCACGGTATGTTATGGTTGAGGGAATTCTATACCGACAAGGGCATTCGCTGCCCCTCCTGCGGTGTGTTCTACCCGAGGAAGCACATATTATCCTACATGAGATACATGAAGGCTTCTACGAAGACCACACTGGGGGGAAAATTTTACTCTAAAGATATTGAGACATGGATATTTTTGGCCTAAACTATAAAAGGACTCGACCTCATATGTACAGAAATGCAATAAGTGCCAACACTTTGCCACAATTACCCGGGCTATGCCTATTGCGTTAACCATGATCTCATTCCCATGGACATTTGTAGTATGGGGAATCGACTTGATTGGTTCATTAACAATGGGAAAAGGAGGAGTTCACTATGCAATTGTCGGCATCGACTACTTTACGAAGTGGGTTGAGGCCGAGCCCTCAGCGACCATAACCTCGAAGAGAGTCCTAAATTTCATCATGAAGAACATCCTATGTCGTTTTGGGCTCCCGAAGAAGATCGTATCTGACAACGGAACTCGGTTTGATAGCGATCTCTTCACAAGATTTTGTGAGAGATACAACATAACCAAGAGTTTCTCTTCAGTGGCGTATCCACAAGCTAATGGGCAGGTCGAGGCTGTAAATCAAACCCTAAAGGCAAGCTTAAAGAAGTGACTAGATGAAGCCAATGGATTATGGCTCGAGTAGCTCCCGCAAGTACTTTAGGCCTATAGGACCTCACACCGCACCGCCATGGGGCATACACCATTTTCTTTGACCTTTAGAAATGAGTCTATCCTCCCAGTTGAAGCACTAGTGACGACACATAGACAGAAAACATTCGTTCAAGATCAAATAAGGAATTACTCAACGTATCTCTGGATTTAATCGAGGAAAAATGGGAAGAGTCCCAATTACAACTTGCCCATTATCAATAGAGAATCACTTGTTACTATAACTCGAAGGTAAAACACCGCTGACTCGAACTCAGTGATTTAGTGGTTTGAAGGGTGTTTCTAGCGAGTAAAGATCCTGAAGGTGTATTAGGACCGAACTTGGAAGGACCATACTAGATCATGGAAATCCTATGAGAGGGAACCTTCAAACTACCTTGGTTAAGTGGAGAGTTGGTCCCACAAACCTGGAATGCCTTACATCTTAAAAAATATTATCAGTAGTAGGACGACTTGGTTAATTTTTTTTCCGTGTAAGGCTTATTTATAAAGGCTATTTTATTTAAATAACACTGTATTTCTACGTAATTAAAATGTAGAACCAATATTTTATCTTACTCTTGTGATGTATCACGCGCTCATTTTGTAAAAGTGACCTAGAATATCCAAAAATTATGATCGCTTGGGGGGCATATAACCCTCAAAGTGCTTTTAAAAGTATTTAGCATATTTGGATAAATTTCAAAACTTAGAATTTGGAAAATTGATTGTTCAACGACTTTTTAAAGCTTTAATTTTCAAAGAAATTACAAATACGAACTAAGTTAGGAGAATTCAAAAGAAAAAATACAAAACCTAGAAGTCAACTAGGGAATCCTAAATGCAACCAAGTTCAAGACCTGATTCCTAATAGGTATGATGCTATTAAGCAGACAAACTCCTGGACATAACTAGGTCTGAGACCTGATTCCTAAAAGGTATGGTGCTATTAAGCAGACAAACTCCTGGCCATAACTAGGTCCAAGACCTGATTCCTAACAGGTATAACGCTATTAGGCGGGCAAAATCCTAGGTATAACCAGGATTTTGACCAAAATTGTTTGGTTAAACCATCAAAAACCTATCGCGATCTAAAGATAACCCCTCTGATTGACAGTGTGCAAGAATTTGAAATGACAAGTTAATAGATTAAGGGGAACAAAATAGAAAGACACAAGACAAGATTAGCTCGCGAAAGTAAAAACAAACAAAAAAAAGGAAATACTAAAGAGGGAAGAAAGATAACTCACTGTCAGGTTCATTCCCAAGGCAGACTCCAGAACATCCCTAAGGGAATGCTTCTCCATGGCCCTCAGGTTCTTAACGTTCACTCGATAGGCGTGACCTACCATATTGTTTGCTATGTCATAGACGGTTCCCGGACTACTTTTGGAATCCTTGCCAGCTCGAAGGGTTTGACTGGGATCTGAACGAAAGGGACTTCACTTTGAACAACTTGGGGAACCAGAACAGGTTCATCGGGAGGAAGAGGTGGAGGAACCTCAAGGATGGTAATTGTAGTTATCAGAGCTAGTGGTTGTGTTTGATGTTGCTGTTTTTGGGTGGAGCTGGTACATTTATCCTTTGTAGAAGATTCGATGGTAGCTCCTGATTTGGAGGCCCTCTTCTTTGAGATTCTTGCCTTCTTGATTACAGATCTAGCTCTAGCCCCACCAGACTTAAAGGCGCTCTTCAGGTCCATATCTTTGCCTGCAAAAGGACGAGCAAAAAATTCAGACACAAGAAATAGTTAGTCAAAGTAATGCAAGGAAAATAATAGAGCAAGAACTCTACCCTCCGAGCTAGAAGAGGAAACTATTATGATTGGCTCTGGGTGGGTAAAATCTCTAACTCATGGACTATCAGAACAAAGGGGGACTCTAATATTATTACACTTTGGGTCCTACGGGGTTCAGGCCCTTCATCTGAACTGGACTCATGTACGATCTGCCTAATACCCGGGGAAAATACACCCTTACGGAGGGAAGGCCATGACAAAATATTGGTATCGTACTCCTAAAAACTGGTGGACCTAAAGTGAAGGGTGTTTCTACCACTATAGTACACCTAGGATAGCTATGGTCGTAGTGTAGAACCAGGTGATCCACACATTGGAGGAGGGTCGTGTTTAGATCTGGGTCAACCGGATGTCGACTCACAAGTTGTCGTGGGTTGAATCAAACTAGCCTAAAATTGGCAACAGCTTGATTTAATTCTCTATATTGGTTACCTTGGCCGGAAGTGTCGACTGCTGCCCCCGATTAAGCTCGGTCTGGGTCAGGATGTTACCCATCTTCAGGGACCCTTCGTTTGCGCACTAGCTGCACGACTTCTTGTTCGTCCTCAATGTCTTTAATAGCAAGGAGGACTTCCTGGGGAGGAGGGAGGCCGGGGGGAGAACCTCGGGCTCTAATGGCCAGTGTCTGATCCTTTAGGATCAGTTTGCAGGCCACCATGGTAGCGTCACTAACTACCATCCAGAACTCCTTCTCCTTGGCAGGGATAAGAGAAAACATCTCACACTGACCTCCAAGGGTCTCTGATTGCCCACTTCTCTTGTATATAGCACCACAAAATAACAACTCAATCAGAATATGTTTGAGCTCAATCAAAGAGAAATTCAAGTACAAAAGTCAAAAAGCTAAGAAACTTACAAGGTCAGTTGAAATAACAAAGGGTACAGTTCTTGAACCCATTTGACATGAAGAACTGATCCTTATAGTCATTCGGGTGGCTAGGGAGGTCAATGACAGAGGCTGTATTGGGGAATCTGGTGAAATAGTAGAAATCGTCACCTCACCCTTTCTGTTCGGTGTTGGCTTTGAGGCAGAAGAAGTACATGATATCGGCAGAAGTGGGGACCTCTCACTCGTGTTTTAAAACACAAATACTTCAGCATCACAAGAAGTCGATAAGAATTGGGGAGAAGCTGGAAATGGTGCCAGTTCGACGTAGTACAAGAAATCCATGAAGTACTAGTGCAGCAGAAGAAAGGCACCTGCCTTCAAGTGCTCGTCACTCCAAACCCCAAAGTCATCCTAGAGTGGAGTGCAGCTCCGCTCTACTTCCAATGGAGGTTGGGCAACGAGGCCCTCAGACCCCAATTCGATCCCATGGCTCAGCAAGATCTTGTTCAATTTGCCCTGGATCTTTATTCGAGATTCGATGCATTCAGCCTCCAAAAAGGTGTTAGGGTCAATTAAGATCTCCCTATCCACCACCGGGACGAAGTGAGGAATAGGGGTCTCAGGCGCAATCTTCTTTCCCTTACTCTTGCTTTCAGAAGAGGAGCTCGTGATCATTTCTTCTGATGGGCCATGATCTAGCTCGCCTTACGATCAAAGTGTCCTGTTAAAGGTGACCTAATACAAAACCTTTTTACAGAGATAAAGGTACGACGGCCTAAGACAAAACCTGAGGGTTTGAATTCGATTTATTCAATCTAAAAAATATACCCAAGCTAAGTTATCTCCTAGAAACAATGCATGTGTCCACGCGCATTTAGTAGCCATGCACTGTAAATTCAAGAAATCCCTTGATATTTCAGGATTCGTGTGTCAGATCCAATACCTTTTTGAAGGCGGTTTAATGCAAAACTGCTCGAGGAACCATAACCCTTAAGCTACCAAGAACTTAACCGAAAAACCCTTAAATTTCTACATATAAACAGGAAACCCTCTTTCAAAACCCAGAAAATTACCCATTTTTTACGCACATTATTTCTAACCAAACCTAGTATCGTGAGTTTTGGGCCTATCACAAACCCTTATCAAACTTGAACGTACCAGAAGTACGAAACCATACTGGAAATTTTGAAAAACTTACAGAAAAATAAGAGGGAGAAATTTAAACCAAGTATAGGAATACTTACAGTTTAGATGGTTGATTGAGAGAAATGGTGATAGGACTAATGATAGTAACCTGAGAGCTTCTAAAGAATGGGAGGATGTCAAAGGTCTTTGAAAGTTCTCTAAGAAGAAAAGGGAAATTCTTTGAATGTGAAGGTGGTGAAGTTCAGGTCTGTTTCTCCTATTTATACGTAAACTTCAGACACCAATATGGGCCACTCGATTAGGTTAGTTTTGGATCCAAAGGCCAAGATTAAATAACCCCTGCAGTGGAAAAAGTTTGACAGGACGGTTGTCACAGTACTCGAAACCAAAACAGGTACCTATAACAAACGAACACATGTTTAACACTCGAGTAATGGGTGGGCACGATTTCACATAACTGATGCCTAAAAGCCCCTATTGTGCGTTTCAGAGGTGACGTCATGCACGAGCACGAGCTTGGGGGAAAATGTTGTACCCCAAAATAAACATGAACTGAATCACTCAGTTCAGGCTACAGGTGGCAGATAAGCGCATGGAGGAAGCGGACAGGTAGAAAATCTAGCTAACTCTGGCGTGAGCAGTTTGAGTCAAACTTGGCAGTACGACAACCGGATAATCTCCAGGTCACGCATTATGCTAATAACCCAGTTCAAGATGCATGATGATTAGATCTCCTTATATGTACTCTGAACTTGGCAAGTTCATCCAGCTCGAGGGAAGTGTTTAGCTCGTGAAAGCCTAATCATGACTTGCAGTAAAGGATCCCAGAAAACTCAGAGAATCCTTATACACTCATTAATGCCCAGATTGTATTACATGTTTATTACCCGAGATAAGTCCATAGGCTATTATGTCCCTATGTAAATGGGATATTATTCTAATTGATTATTTACCATATTTATGCACGCGGTTACCCTAAGCTGTCACAAAAAACCCACTATAAATAATAGGGGAATAGACAGGAAAATGGGCTACTTTTTTATATTCTGAAACTCTGCTGAAATTGTAAGAAACTATTTCATCCAGAGCCTAAAAGAGATTAATAATATTGTCTTGTAGACTGGGTGGATTTTAACCACTGAACCACGTTAACGTGTGAGTGTTTGAGGTATAGTTCATTTGATTAATTATGGTTTAGTAAGAGAGCACTAATACCTCTATTTTTGGGTTTCTTAAACGACTGTCAGTGAAAAACTATGTCAACTGAAATCTTAGTGGAGGTACTTTGTATAAAGTGGTTATACATGAACGAGATATGATATGTTATTAATACCTATTAATACCATTTACTTTATAATTATTAATTAAACATATCAATATGATGATCATATGCAAATTGATCTTAATTCTAAGGTTCTTATGAACTCCTATTTATGTCATATGAGTTCTTTAATTCACTCGTTATGGTTTGTTAGAATGATCAGGCTGAAAACTTTTGTTTTCGGATCTCATTGATGTAAATAGTTGGGGACATAATATACAGATATGAAATATATACATTTCCGAGAGGAATTGAATAATGGTTCTCTTAAGAGTTGACTTTTGGAACTGAAAGGTTAGTGAGCTCAAATTCATAAATCTACTTATGAATTAACCTTCACTAGTAAAGTTAATGGTACTTAATGAAACAAGATATAATTAAAGAGGTGAAATGGTAATTAATTCCTACTTTGATTATGAACTATTAATAGAGGATTGAATTGTATGTAGTGATTAAATCGATGGACATTTTTTATATATTTAAAAGTACTCAATAAATAAATGCTATAATTACAAGAGTGCAATCTCATATTTTTAGTGGAATAATATTGAGATTAATAAATTATGGTTATTATATTAAATAGTTTTAATTAATAATCTAAATTTATTGGAGCTTGAAATTATAGGTCCATAGGTCCCTGAGATGGCTCTATCAACACTATTCAATGTAAGAGTTGAAATTGGAAAAAATCAGGAAAATGGCATATTTGGAAGAAATTTGTTCTTCAGTGTCAAATTTGTTCTTAATTAATTATATTATTTGAAAATTATTTGGTATTTTCAAAAATAGCATTTAAATACTTAAGATAATTAATTAGCTTTATTTATTTAAATAATGTGAAAAAGATAATTATGATAATTCAAATTGGATTTGAATTTGAAATGATATTAATTCATTAATTAATTTGATAAATAAGTTATCATGTTTAGATATTTTTGAATAAATAATAATTAAAAGAAAATTGCTGGAATACATTCCTGAAGTCAGGGAAGTGTTACACGCCAACTACAGTGCATGCACTGTAGTTGGCATGTAACAAGGTCCAAGAATGGGTCTCAGATATTTCTTTTATTTATTTAATAATTGATTTATAATTTAAATTTTTAATTTAAAAATTTTAATTAATTCTTTTATAAATATATTAAATGGAAATAGTTTTGACAGAAAGAAAAGAGATCGTATAATTTTTTTCTATCCCTGAAAACTATTTCAGACCTAATATTCCAAGATCTCATGTGTTGAGAATATCTTGTGAATCAGAATATTTTTCCTACCATTACTCTGTTAGAGAATATATTTTATTGCTCAATAGAAATGGTAAAACCAAAATACAGCTTTATGCAAAATATACAATGGACAAGATGATAGATAAATAAGTTTACAACTCATTGACCAACAATACAAGTAAATGTAGAAATAAGAGAAATAAGAGAATTATAAGAACTAAAACTCTAAAACAAATGATGCAAATAAATATGTAATTGGAAAATAGAAGAAGAGGATTTCAAACTCAAAACAATAATAATACAAGTAAATAAGAACAAGAAGAACAAAAGAATGAAAAATCAATGAAAAACATAAATTCTCACACAACCAAAGTGTAGATTAGTGGGGATCACCAACTTGAATAAGGTTCAAAACCTTTGTCCATAAGCTTATTTCCCCCTATTCTCTAAGCACTAAGAGATCTCTCTTGGAAATAGCTCTCTGGAATTATCAAGTCCCTTGTCTCTTATTCTCGATTCCTCTTCAATTCTAATATGTTTTTGGATCTCTTCCAAAGTGTAATCCTCATTCTTATGGAGGATTCTTTTCCTATAGCTCCTCCAAGTTGGTGGTAATTTTTCCACTATTGCACCAACTTAAAAGGCCTCGGGAAGCTCAATCTAGAGAACTTTCAACTTGTTCACAATCACTTGTAACTCATGAATTTGAGGTAAAAGAGTTTTCCCATCAATGAAAGAAAATTCAAAATATTGAGAAATTAAGAACTTTCTTGTACCTTCTTCCTCAGCCTTGTACTTACTCTCCAAGGCATCCCAAATCTCCTTCGCGGATTTGGTATTGGTATAGAGGGTATATAGCCTATCGGATAGGGCATTAAGGATATGACCCCTACAAAGAAGGTTGTCCTCTTCTCTCTTCCTTCTTTTATCCACCACCTCGGGAGTGTCTTTGTCAGATAGCTTGGTTAGAGGTGCCAAAGATGTAGGCTATCTTGGGTGTTGTCAAAGGAATTTTACCTTGTCCTGCGACCTAGTGAAATTGGATCCATCAAACCTATCCAACCTCACTAGGTCTTGGTTCATGATCTTGATTGTCTCCCCTTCCATTGAAACAAAAAGGATTAAGTTTTTTATTATTAGAGAATATATTTTATTGCTCAATAGAAATGGTAAAACCAAAATACAACTCTATGTAAAAAAATAAAATGGACAAGATGACAGATAAATAAGTTTACAACTCAATGACCAACAATACAAGTAAATGTAAAAATAAGAGAAAGAAGAGAATTATAAGAACTAAAACTCTAAAACAAAGGATACAAATAAATATGTAAATAGAAAATATTAAGAAGATGATTACAAACTCAAAACAATAATAATACAAGTAAATAAGAACAAGAAGAACAAAAGAATGAAAAATCAATGAAAAACGCAAACTCTCACACAACCAAAGTGTAGAGTAGTGGGGATCACCAACTTGAAAAAGATTCAAAACCTTTGCCCAAAAGCTTATTTCCTCCTATTCTCTAAGCACTAAGGGGTCTCTCTAGAAAAATAGCTCTCTGAAATTATCAAGCCTCTATGGTGTATTTTCCAGCCAAGTGCTTAGTGGATGGAAAATTAGTGTCTTACAAGTGAGCAATAGGCTCCTATTTATAGAGTTTGAGATACCTTTTGAATTTCAAATTCCACCAACCCCCATGGTTGTTACCAATGATTAATTGGATGTTTATGGAATTAAAAATGAGATTTGGGAGTTATTTTTGTTTTTGGAGCCGTTCAAAAAGGTTGGAAAAAAATGAAATTTGGTCAGTCAGACACTGTGGCTGCGGCCACGGGCATTGCTGGCCACGGCCGTGGCTCTCTGTCCCCCAGGCCGCGACCACCAGTGCTCCTAGTCGTGGCCACTTCCCAATTTCATCACATCAAATTGTGTTGTTTTTCCAAATGGTTCCAAACCACTCCCAATTGATTTCATAACCCCCAAAACACGTTATTGGGGTTAAAATCATATCTTTAACAGCCATTTTACATATGGCTTTTAAGAATTTCATCTCAATATTGTGTAACGACAAATCTACACAATAATGGGTAATATTTGAAGGTTACAAATTTGTAACTGAATTTGTAATACCAAATATGTTACATATTTGGAAATTCACATGTATCTAAATATTGTAACTCTCGATTATATGTTACAATATGTGACACTCTTTGTCACATTTATTTAATCTAAAGCATTATATTATAAAATAATACAATATTACATTATATTATAAAATAATATAACATACTCTACGTGCCCACACACGTCTTGAGGTGTAGAGATACACCTTGGAAGATCTTGGTATGAGTATTTTGAAGAACTGCTTTGGATTAGATGTTCGTTGGAGATACAAAAAGATAGCAAGGATTCTTGATAGTTCTTCAACTTGTAAATCCTCATCTTTTATTTCTCTATGATTAATGTATTGCATGTTAATGGATCTGATTATTTAAAGTTTGTTTAAATAATTTTTTTTTAAATCTCTAGGGCCAACACCCCATGCTTTTCACTGCACACATGGTTAACCAGTTTCCAACAATTGGTATCAAAGGAGTCATTAATCTCTGCATGCATTATTTACTGTGTGGGTATAATATGCATTCTTATATTATCGTAATATGTGAAGAATGGATGGATGTTTATTTTGCTGAATGTATGTTCTTAAGAGTCGTTAATTATATGGTGTTTTGGGTTTAGGAATTGTTCTTATTTTTCTAGATCTAAAAAATTGTAAGCCATATGGGGCATAGGATTTTTTGTAATTTAATTTTATGCAATAGTATGATTAATTGCAAAAGGTGTAATCCCGAGCCCTGAAGGGTGCTGAGACCCTCTCTGCATGCCCTAGCCCGAGCCTAGGCTCCTTGCGCACAAGCCCCATGGCCTCTGCCTATCGTGCCTATGCGCACAAAGTGCCCAACCCCACGATAGCCCAACGCCTCCTGTACTCCTCTCGCATCCCCTAGTGCACGCACCCCTGTGTCTAGGCGCCTCTGTCGCGCCCAGCCAAGCCTTCTGGCTCCCATCGCGCCTAGCTTCCCCTGCTACCTAGCGTGCCCAGCTGCACCTTGCTGCCTTGCATGCCCGAGCCTTTGTGGGTTGGTGGTTTGGTGGCTCTTTGAGCCACCCCACCAAGCCAAGCCCTAAAATTAGAAACCTAACTCACTTGGCTCCTTACCCGAACCCTAGAGTGATTATTGGTTTCTTTGAATTTGTGGGGATGGTTTAAAATTCTAATTAAATTTTGAATTAAGTGGCCTAAGTTCAAATTGGACCTAAATGAGCCATTAGGCTTTTATTAGCCAAGTTCAATATTTTAAAAGATTTTTTAAAATTATTGAAGTCATTTATAATTCAAAATAGGCTAGATGGCATAAAAATAAAAGAAGACCCATAATGATGGAGATGGAGATTCTACATGATGCCTTAATTTTATTTTTTATTTATTTAGTAAATTATTGCAAGTGTAGTAATTTTTCTAGAATTACCCAAAACCCCCGGCTCACATTTATTTACTTATTTATTATTTTTATTTATTTAAATGTTTGAATGTATTAAAAATGTTTAATTACATTGTCATGCATTATAACATGCCATTCATATTATCCACACAGTATATCTAATTCAATTGTATATCTCATATCGAGTAGAAACATGTTTGGATTAGGAATGTCTTCTTTGATTATATGCATTAAATGAATCATATAATTAATCTACAACATAGCAGTAAATTGATTTTAAGTGTTAATTTCAAGACTTATTTGATAATTAATTCTATAAGATAGACAAATGATATTCTTAATAATTAGAGCATTTATTGACTAGATAGTTTAATGGCCTATTTAGTAAGATGATTAAATATTGTTTAATGATTTAAATGATTCATGATTCATTAGTAATTATTAGAATATCATTTGGTAAATTAATTTGATTAATTTAAATAATTAAAAAGCATAGGATATTTTGAGAAAACACATATTCTAAAATAGTGAGTGGGAGAAGGGGTAATAACAATAACTCCTATGGTCTCCATTATTAGTTAACACCGATGTTTTATAGAATGGGTCTCGAGGCGCCTTTGTTTGCGTACCCTTATGAAAGGTGTCTCACTGTGTTATTATTCAAGGTTAACTTCTTTATAGAATAAGATTGATGATGTATTTCAAGTTTGACTGGCCCTAAGGCACACTCTTGAGTTAAGTCATTAATCTAAAATAATGGGTTACACTCACAAAGATTAACTAGGCTTTCGAGCGGGCTAGTTAATCTTGACCAAACAAGTGGTTGTTCATAAGTCAAAAGAGAAAATAGATTATTTTAAGTTTTCACTTATGAATTTGAGAAGTGTCTCAAAAGTAATTTAAGATTAGTCAGACATACCTTAAGGTTGGTCAATTAATTTATCACAGAATCAGTAATAATTATTTTTTATGTGTTATTTAAATTTATTGCATTCATGCATCATATTTACTATTCCAAAAATTGTTGATATTCATAATATAAGCTAAATTCAATTTTTATTTATTTATTTATTTCAGCAATGATGAATTCAAACATTATTACTACTTTACTTGCAAACGAGAAACTTACCGATGATAATTTTATGAAATCAAATATGAACATTGTTTTGATCTGTGAGAACCACAAGTTTGTCATTACTGAGGAATGTCCTGAGGTCCCTTGTAACATCCTAGATAGCCAAGACCATTACACTGTGTATTTTAAATAGTGTTGGGCCTGCTAATCAAGTCATTTGGATATAAATATGTAACTAAGGGTAATTAACGGATTAGGGTTTAAAATTTTGATCATAGAAATGGTTATTTTTATTTAAAAGTTTGAGTCTATACATGGGATCCCAAAATAAACATTTACAAGGGATTTACAACTCCAAAAAATAATGACAACATAAACCAGCCTAAGCGGCAAAATTTAGGTTTGACTTTAGTCCCTCTTAAATCCTCGGTCGTGGCGGTCGAGCAGCTGCAAATGTACACCTCGCCCCTAAAGCTCTCCAACTCATGGTTGGTCCAGTGTCCACTTTCCCTTACCTGCACCACATCGCACCCATGAGCCAAGGCTCAACAAGAAAACTTAAATCAACAGATTCAATAAGTAGCATAATATAAACAACAAGCTTAGCAGTAACAACCCTTCTCAAACAAGCACATAGCTCAACTTAAACAATCAACGAGTTAGACAAGTGCTGACAACACTTCTAATTATTTAGGTAGCCTTTGGGCAAGCCAAGCGTGTATTGCACTCCCAGGTTGCCCTAGCCAAATGGTCTGCGTTCCACACGCTTATTGTCGTCCCCGGTGCCCTTAGGCCGAGCTTTCAGATTAGATATAATCAACATATAGATTGCACAAAGCATAATCAGATGCATCATATACAATCATGCATAACCAGATAATCATAAATACAGTTATAGTCACATTTCTTAATAGGATCTATGCCCTAACAACAACTAGGGTGCAGTTTTTTTACCTCGAGTTTCGTGCGATATACAATACGGCCTCAAGTATGATCCTGATCTGGAGCCTTGCAATAATCTAGTCATAACACAAACATACTCTTATTAGGGATTGACTTCAAATCCCAAGCCTGACCCCAGACCCAATTCTTAAGATAACTATTCCCTATTGCCGGGATGTTGGAAACGTCCCTCGAGCCCCCAAGTAGGCTACCAACAGGATTCCAAAACTTCTTGAGCCCTAATCCTAAAAGTCAACAAAACCACATTTTGGGACACCTGGTGCGGTCATGCCTACAGAAAGTTTGGGCTTTCTGGGGTTCTGGCGTGGTCGCACCATAGCCTAGTGAATCTGATGGTTCATAATCTCATCATTCTTGTTAGTTTACAACTCATCTGGTATGATACCTTAGAGCTTCACAGTTACAAGTCATTTTCTCATTACTTTGGGTCTCTCATTTTCTATTTTTATTGGCACGCCACTAACTCCGAAACCCAAAATTAAAACCAATTCCTAAGGTTCTAGGACCCTAGCGCAATCGCGCCACAGCCTAGCGCGGTCGCACTAGGTCACTAGAAAACCAAAAATACCCAGAAACCAATATGTTCTTCCCCAAAACCGAAAACTGCGACTCCCCTGCGAAATCAAACTTGAAACTTGACCCAAACAAGTATTTCCAGCAAGCTACAGGCCACAAAACCCAACATTCGACATAGGTAAACAACAACTAACCACATCATGCCACAAAAATGCACTAAAACACCAAGAATTCCATAATTCAATATTTTGAGCTTGAGTTTTGGGAACTTACCCAAATCCGAAAGTCAAAGTCATAATTGTGAGTTTGGAACTTAACTCCCCAACTTGATACAACCACCAAATGTTTTCCTCCAACAACACTAGTACAAAACCTCTTAGAAACCTCAAATCATTAGAACTTGCCTTAACCCCATCTCAACCAAGAACACCAAAATTTGAGATGAAAATAGAGCTATAAGTTCTTACCTCTTTTATTCTGAATTCCCAGAAGTTAAATGATGATCTTGGCAGCTCAATCCCTTCCTTAGGACCTTGGATCTCCTCAATGTTCACCAAAATCCTTCAATATGCCTATCTTGTGTTTGAGATCCTAACACAAGTTTTAGCGATAAGCTAAGAGGAGTGAAGGGTGCCCAAACATGGTGTGCTAGGCTGCTGCTGCTGCCTTGGTCTATTCCTTGGGTCAAAATGACCATATTACCACTTTCTGCCAAATTTTCCATCAAAGCCTTTTAAGGGCGATATGGTCATTTAGCCTAAATACTACTAAACCTCAAATTACACTCCTAATTTCCAAATTAGATTACTAACCCTCCAAATATTAATATTTCCTCCAATAATGCTCCACTAATTTCCAACCTACGTAAACTGACCAAAATACCCCTTGGCTCACCCCGAGCTCGGTATAAGTTCCCATTGTGACTTTTTCGCCAAATTGCTCTAAAGGATCGACCTAAGCCAGTTATCGCAAATATATCCACTTAATAGTGTGATCTCAATCACATAACACATATTTACAGTTATACCCTTGACGGGTCAAAATTATGAAAATGCCCATTTTCACCAAAACGGGCCTACAATCACATTTAATACACATAAGCATGCATAAATAGTCATATCTTAATATAACTCATATATTTCACATAATCACACATATATTCAATTAAATCCATTTATGCCCTCTCAGCACACTAATCAAGGCGCTAAGCCTTATGAGCAAATTTGGGACGTTACAACTATCCCCTCCTACTGAAAATTTCGTCCTCGAAATTTACCTGAATAACTCGAGATGTTGATCCCGCATAACCAACTCTAGCTCCCAGGTCGCTTCCTCGACCTTGTTATTCCTCCATAAATATTTAACTAGAGGAATCGTTTTGTTCCTTAGAACCTTGTCTTTTCTATCTAGGATCTGAATTGGTCGCTTTTCATAAGACAAATCCGTCTGGAGCTCCTTATCCTCATATCCCATTACATGGGTCATATTTGACGCATACTTTCGAAGCATTGAGATGTGAAATACATCATGAACTCCTAATAATGACAGGGGCAGAGCCAATCTATAGGCTACCTGCCTGATCCTCTCCAGGATCTCGAAAGGTCTTACAAACCTATGGCTCAGCTTGCCCTTCTTTCCAAACCTCTTTATTCCCCGTAGTGGTGAAACTCGCAGAAATACGTGGTCCCCTACCTAGAACTCCACCTCCCTACGCTTAGGGTCAGCGTATCTATCTACTTTGTGAGTCAAACATTCGAGCTCATATCTTCTCAATAGCCTCATTAGTCTTCTGAACCATCTCTGGGACCAAATACTTCCTTTCTCCCATCTCATCCCAATGAATCGGCCACCTACACTTCCTTCCATACAACATCTCGTATAGAGCTATTCCAATCGTTGATTGATAATTGTTATTATATGAAAACTCAATCAACAGAAGATACTTACTCCAAGATCCCTCAAAATCTAGCATGCATGCTCTAAGCAAGTCCTCCAATATCTAATTGTCCTCTCATACTAGTCGTTTGTCTAAGGATAGGTTGTACTTAACTGAGTCTCCATAGCCTTCTGCAAGCTACCCCAACACTATAGATTTTGGAACCCCATGGAGACGTACAATCTCCCTCACGTACAATTCTGCATAATGGTCCACGGTAAAGTTTGTTCTTACTGGCAGAAAATGAGCTGACTTGGTATACCTGTCTACAATCACCCATAGGAGTCATGTTGCCCCACTGTCCTAGGCAAGCCTCCTATGAAATCCATAGTGATGTCTTCCCACTTCCACTTGGGAATACCTTAAGGCCGCAACAACCCCGCTGGCCTCTGGTGTTCAGCCTTCACCTGCTGACAGGTTAAACACTTCGCTACATAATCAATCACATCAATCTTCATCCTAGGCCACCAATACAAGGTCTTTAGGTCCTAATACATCTTCGTGGTGCCTAGATGTAAGGAATATGGTGTGGTATGATATTCATCAAGGATCTCTCGTCTGATACCCACATCCATCGTAATACAAATCTGATCCTTGTATCTCAGCAAACCCGCCTCTGAAATGGAATAATGCTTAGCTACACCAGCTAGGACGTCCTCTCTAAGCTTTATCAATTGAGAGTCACTCATCCGGCCCTCCTTTATTCTCTCCAAAAGAGTGGACTACAAGGTAATATTGGCCAACCGACCCACCACCAACTTTTTCCTTACTCTAGTCATGTCCTCTGCCAACTCCTTCAATATCTGCTTCAAACTAAACAACTATCCTGGGCCTCTCCGTCTCAACGCATCTGCCACTACATTGGTTTTCCCTAGATGGTAAAGAATATAACAGTCATAATCATTTACTAACTCCAGCCAACGTCTATGTCTCATGTTTAAGTCCTTCTGAGTGAAGAAATACTTCAAGCTCTTGTGATCGGTGTATATCTCGCACTTCTCCATATACAAATAGTGTCGCCACACTTTCAGTGCAAATACCACCGCTACTAACTCCAAATCATGAGTAGGGCATCGTTGCTCATATTCCTTCAGCTATCGTGATACGTAGGCAATGACCTTCCCACTCTGCGTCAACACACATCCTAACCAAGTCTCGATGCGTCACCATACACTACAAACTTATCCCTATCAAAAAGGAAATTTAGCACCGGATCAATAATCAATCGTCGCTTCAACTCCTGGAAGCTCACTTTGTCTCACCACACAAACTTCACGATCTTCCGTGTTAGTTCTATCAATGGTGTAGCAATCTTGGAGAATCCTTCCACGAATCATCGATAATACCCCACCAACCCAAGGAAACTTCTAACCTCTGAGGCATTCCTTGGCCTCGACCAATCTCTAACTGGTTCTACCTTGGCCAGATCTACCTTAATCCTGCCTCCATTGACAATGTGACCAAGGAATGTCACCTACGATAACCAAAACTCGTACTTCTTAAACTTAGCATACAACCGGTTCTCCCTCAATCTCTGTAATATCAATAAGAGATGTTGCTCATGATTTGCCTCTGAATGAGAGTAAACCAAGATGTCGTCGATGAATACAATTACAAACTTATCCAGATAATCCTTGAACACCTTGTTCATCATATCCATAAATGTTGTTGGGGCATTGGTCAACCCAAATGACATGACTAGAAACTCGTAGTGCCCGTACCTTGTGCGAAAGGCCGTCTTCGGGATATCTTCATCCTTGACCCTCAGCTGGTGATAACTAGATCGAAGATCAATCTTTAAGAATGCTGTCTTACCCTGCAATTGATCAAATAGGTCGTCTATCCTCGGTAGAGGGTACTTGTTCTTGATAGTCAACTTGTTAAATTCCCTGTAGTCTATGCACATCCTTAGGGTCCCATCCTTCTTCTTCACAAACAAAATTGGAGCTCCCCATGGTGAAAAACTAGGTCTGATAAATCCTAGGTCTAATAACTCATGTAATTGTACCTTCAACTCCTTCAGTTCTGCTGGGGCCATTCTGTATGGTGCCCTCGACACCAGTTTTGTACCTGGCACCAACTCAATGACAAACTCAATCTCCTGGTGTGGTGGCAGTCCCAATAAGACCTCAGGGAATACATCTAAGAACTCACATACCAATATAGTCTCCTCTGATCCCACTGGCATGACCCTAGTGGTGTCCACGACACTAGCTAGAAATCCTATACAACCTCCTTGCAATAGGTCTCTAGCCCTCAATGCGGATATCATGGGAATGCAGGGTCCATCATAGTACCCAAAAAAATGCAGGGTCTCTAGCCCTTGCAATCTATAGTCGCCCCATACCTAACTAACCAATCCATTCCCAAAATCATGTCAAAGTCATCCATACCCACCTCAATCAAGTCCACTGATAGTTCCTTGTTGTCCACCATCACTGGCAATGACCTAATCTATCTCCTAGAAACTACCAGCTCCCCTGTAGGCAATAAAGACCCAAACCCCACAGTATAATAGTCACAGGGCCTACACAATTGCAAGTGTACACAGTTGGCAAACAAGTAATAAAGTGATAAGTGAGTATCATCTCCACATGGATTGTGTTAGCAATAAATTGTGAAAAAATCAATAATAAACAACTTGGAATAAAGCCAATGATAAAGATTTGATTAAACCTAAAAACTACACATGAAAGTAAATAAAATAAACAAATGAACGAGATAACAAGACAATGATGATGAGCTAGAATAATTAATTCATCCTAAAATGTAAATCTGATGTAATGCTACCGTAGTGTTATGGAAAACTGGGAATAATTAATCTAGAATTCCAATTTAGTTCATAGGCTTCCATCGAAGTTACTATGATATCAATTCTCTAATTAAACTAACATATGTCTATGCCAATCTAACTTCAAGAATATTTATCAAGCACCAATTCCACAAAGATTATGCAAGGCATTAATATATGTCTATACTAACACAAATTAAATTCAAAGAACTTAATCTTGCACCATTCAAGTTGTATGTCCATTAATTAAAACCTTTTCAGAATTATTAATTAACTCATTTACTCACAATTATGGCCAAAAAAATGCAAGTAAATAACATTAAAACCACTTGAATGAAATAAACGCAATTTCACATTAACACCATTAACAAAGTTCTAAAATCACACATTAGGTTTCATTAACAATTCTAGCTATGAAAAATATACCTCATAATTAAAATATCCAAAATACTAATAATAAATGCAAACATTGTAAAGAAAAATTAAATAAGAAAGGGATGAGAAAATCAAGCCACATTAGGTATCCCCAAGTGGTTCTCTTCTTGTCCTTCTCCTTTAATATTCTCCCTTTTCTTTCTTTTTCCTTTTCTTCTTCTTCATTCTCTTGTTTCTCTCAAAGGTGGCTGTTGTATGTGTCTATTTCCCAGGGAAAAGAAGATTATATATATATTAGGTTATTTCCCTTTCTTTATAAGCTAATGGATCCAAAGGTAATTAATGGCCCAATAGCCTTCTAATTAATATTCAGCCCATCTTAAAGTGAGTCCAAGAACTAGTAGTTAAAACTAACCAATTAGCTTCCACATGGGTGTTCCAAATAGATAGCTAGCAGAATTTGATGCTGCTACAATGCTGCGGCATCCCAAATTCCTGATTCCACTTCAAGATTCAAATCATTCTCAAAATGTCCATAGCTCTACCAATCATCTGTCAAGACAAAATTCAATATTTTAAGATATATTTTTCAAGCATTCATCTAATATTTAATATTGTCTAATTATAATTAATATTTGACAAAACCATAATAGAAATACTACAAAACACCCTAAACCACTCTTTTCTTGATAAAAATATAAGTTCAAAAACATTAAAATAACTCTAATTCGTAGAGTTATCAACAATCTATCAATATAGTATATGGAGTGCCAGCACTAGAAAGCTGACCTGTCACCACCGAGGGACTAGCCTCAGTCTTTGCTTGAGTTAGGGTGAACACTTGAGCTGGAGTCAAGTTGTATGCCTTCCTTGTTTCCTCTTTCTTCAAAGTTGTGCAGACTTTCTTAAGATGTCCAGCCACCTCACACAAGTAACATGCTTTTGCTTGGCATTCACCCTGATGGTGCTTCCTGCACCTAGCATACTCTGGGTAACTCCTCCATATCACACTGCTGCCCGAGCGGCCGCCCTGGACATCCCAGCCCCTCCTATCAGGATCAGCAGTGGTCAAGGTGTCAGGGGTCTTCCTCTTCTGATCACTAGGGCCTCCACCACTACCAGATCCTAAAAATGGAGGCACTGCCCTATGGAAATCCCATCGTGCAATGCTCTCCCTCCATATCTTTCTCTCTGCCTCCTCAGTTGTGAGGGCCTTTTCAAACACCTGGGCATAAGTAGTCTCCCTGGGTACTGATGTGATCCGCACATCTCAGGCTATCATAACATTCATCCCCCGAACAAACATGTCTTGCCTGGTTGCATCTGTAAGCACTAGGTCAAGTGCAAACTTAGCCAGTCTATCAAATTTCAGGGCATATTCAGTAACTGTCATGCTGCCTTGTACCAAACTGGTAAACTCATTCACCTTCGTCGTCCTAATGGCATTAATATAGCACTTATGATTGAATAGGTATTTGAATTTATCCCAACTCATGGTAGAATCATCTCGAGTCTGGGATGCCACCTCCCACCATATACAGGCATCATCTCAGAACATAAAGGTGGCACAAGCCACTCTATCATTACCTACCACCCTCATAAAATCCAGGATGGAGGTAGTCAGGCTCATCTACTGTTCAACCTTAAGTGGATCTGGTCCTCCCTCAAAGATTGGAGGGTGTTGCTTCCTGAATCTCTCGTATAGCGGCTCCCACATGTTTCCAATCTCAGGCTGCTGTACGGCTGGTGCCACGATAGGTGGCATGTCTGGTGCAGCGTTCCCTGGCGGAACCTACTGTCTCAGTAGGAGAATCTCTTCATCTTGACTCTGAAGTCTAGCTTGCATATCGGCAAGCATCTGCTGCTAGTTCTCAAGGTTTGGTGGAGGGTTCTGACCCTAGTTATCATCTCTAGCCTCGATCTCAGTGTCGACTAGTTGAATTGATCGCCTTGGAGGCATAACTCTCCAAGTATATCTGCAATCAATGACTCGGCTGATCAGGCAATGACAATAGTATTAGAAGTCACCCCTCAGTCCAACATCCACAATTAAGCAATCACATGCAACCACCATGATAACAGGCATTCCAATTTTACTAACATACAGTAACAATGTTGAAAAGCATGCTTATCATGTACACATAGCAATCAAGGGCCAGGTTGTATTAGTATATCTCATGCTTCCTATTAACAACCAGATAAGACATTTATAATTCATTCAAGTAGTTCAACACATAACCACATATATAGTTACCAAACCCTGAGTCGAGCTTGTCTTTAGCGGCGAGTGTACATGCCCAGCCTGTAAAGTCCCATAACTGTACTTAGCTAGTTAGGTAGTAGTAGTAGTAACTTTTCTTAGCTAGTTAGGTAGTAGTAGTAGTAACTTTTCTTAGCTAGTTAGGTAGTAGTAGTAGTAGTAGTAGTAGTGGTAGTAGTAGTGGTAGTAGTAGTGGTAGTAGTAGTGGTAGTAGTAGTGGGAGTAGTAGTAGTGGGAGTAGTAGTGGTAGTAGTAGTGGTAGTAGTAGTGGTAGTAGTAGTAGTGGTAGTGGTAGTGGTAGTGGTAGTGGTAGTGGTAGTGGTAGTGGTAGTGGTAGTGGTAGTGGTAGTGGTAGTGGTAGTGGTAGTGGTAGTGGTAGTGGTAGTGGTAGTGGTAGTGGTAGTGGTAGTGGTAGTGGTAGTGGTAGTGGTAGTGGTAGTGGTAGTGGTAGTGGTAGTGGTAGTGGTAGTGGTAGTGGTAGTGGTAGTGGTAGTGGTAGTGGTAGTGGTAGTGGTAGTGGTAGTGGTAGTGGTAGTGGTAGTGGTAGTGGTAGTGGTAGTGGTAGTAGTAGTTGTAGTGGTAGTAGTAGTCGTAGTAGTAGTGGTAGTGGTAGTGGTGGTGGTCGTGGTAGTAGTAGTCGTAGTGGTAGTAGTGGTGGTAGTCGTAGTCGTAGTGGTAGTGGTAGTGGTCGTGGTCGTGGTAGTAGTAGTCATAGTGGTAGTAGTGGTGGTAGTCGTAGTCGTAATGGTGGTGGTGGTGGTGGTGGTGGTAGGAGTAGTAGTAGTAGTAGCTAGTAGTAGTTATAGTATGATAGTTACTGTGAATTTTGGTAGTAGTAGTAGTAGTAGTAGTAGCTAGTAGTAGTTATAGTATGATAGTTACTGTGAATTTTGGTTCAAGTCGGGACTTAGTTGAACACTCGTAGCAACACTTATAGACTTTATAAGTTTAACCTATAGTTTAAGAATATTAATTATAACATAAGGTTTGATTAATATAGCTGATTATAAAGATGTTATTTATTATACTATAAGGTATAGATAGAATTAATAAGATCATGACACTTGTCGTGTGCATGTTTATTTAAGGATTTAATTATAGTTTAAATAAAAGAAAGTTCAAGAAAGCTCTAGAATCTTCCAAGACCATTAAGAGCATGACATTTGTCACAATCTTGTTTATTTGAGGATTTAAGCATTTTAAGTGGATAATTCAAAAATAGAAGCTTCTAGAAGCTCTAGACCCTTCCAGAACTTGCTGGAATCTTGTATTACTCAGTCAAACCTGATTAATTAATTCAAATTACGTTGAAAAAGTGCAATTACGTGTTTAATATATTCAAGTATGCCGATATACGCAGCATAGGAGCCGATGTATCGCCACACGGGGAATACGAAAAACACGTCAACTTCGCACAAACGAAACAACGAGCACTCGGGACATAGGGCCAGAAAATATATCGCCTATGATGGGCGATATATCGACCCTATGTTGAAACTGAGCTTGATTCATTCCTTAACCTCTTGACTAACCTCTGAACATTTTGACCGAGTCTTCAAAACCTGTTGAACGAATATTCAAATATTTTTCAATTAATACTCATTATTTTTATTCAAGCTAAAAGGATATAGTTCACTCCTTGAACTCTATAAATAGGACCTAGTACCCCAGCCATTTTTTCTCATTCTTCAAGCTGTGTTCAGAGCCTTCAAGCTACTAGGGTTACTATAGAGTGATAAACACTTAGGTTGGGATAAAAGCTTTATCATCTTGAGCTTTATAAACACTTAGGAAGTGAGATTTATAGTGTGTTTTCAATATCAAGGTGTAATTCGATTTTAGTACATTCAAATGTATTCCTAATCTTAAGTTCATTTCTGTATGGTTCCTCAGTTTCCTTTAGTTATTTTTACTCAAATCCTAACTCGTTGTTTCCATTCTTGGTTAGGTATTTAAGTTCTTTGAACTTAAGGTTTCTTTTCGGTAAGTTTCTTCTTGGTGGTTTAGTTCATTTCTTTATCATCTCTTTCTATAGAAATACTCATATTCTTATTGTTGGTTTTAGGAGTGTTTCAAATTCTGTCCTTGTTCTCATAAATCCCGGTATTGGTAAGGAAAATAGGATAGATTTTGTATGCTTTTATGTTTTGATATATGTTTATGTTATATGTATGATATGTTTTGTCTGGGTTGCCCCCCAGCATTATGTCCTGCTTGTTGGTTTTCTCTAGGAGGGGGACTTCTGCCTCCACCTCTCTCCTCGTTTCTCCGACCAACATTCCATCTGCCTGAGTTGGCCTCATTGTAGTCGTGGCCATCCCTGAACCTTGACTGGCTATGGTGGGACCGAATGTTTCCTCGGTTGCCTCCTTGGGCTGGAACTTCCTGAGCGTTAGGGGGACGCCTGCGCTGGTCGGTGGGTCCCCGTGCATTGTCCTGCCGTGGAGGGCCCCTGACCGCAAAGCCTGTCTCTGAGTTTCTTCTGTTGGAAGAAGGACGCTGCCCCCTAATCGGTGGGTGCGGCTCTTAACCCCCTGGGCGTCTAGGGCTGCGAGGCTGTTGCCCGAACCTATTCTGCCTTGGACGCGGGGGATTGCCTCGACCAGCCTGGGATGGAGGCTACGTCTCAGGGTCCCTAGGTGGGACATCATCCTGAGGCATCGGTGGCTGCTTCAACCTTTGAGGGCTCCTTGGCTAGAGCGGAGGGCTAGGATTGGGGCCTCTTTGAGGTGGCCCACTTGGGGGTTGATCAGGCTGCGAGGCAGGTGCAGCCTGATTCCTAGCCAATTGGAGGGCTGCTTCAAGGGCTGCCATGGCATCCCTCTAATGATGGTCCATCTCCGCCTGTCTCTCGCTCAACTCTTGGCGCTGGCGCTCTATCTCCCTCTGCTGTGACGCCATTATCTCGGTGACACTCTCTTGATTGGCCCTCAGAGCGGCCAATTCATCTTGCAACACCCCCAGTGTTGTCTTCAGGGCCTCAGAGTCTACTTCCTCCTCATCGAACTCCAAATGAGGTTCGTCTTCAGCCATATTTGGTGGAGGAGGCTGGGATGGTGCGGCAGTAGCCTGTCCAGTTTTCTTGGATGTCTTTTCCATTAGTACCTTCAACAACTTCTTCTCAAGCTCTCAATGAAAGCACCAGAATGTTGACCCTCATTTTGGCCAACTAACACAGAGTCAAATGCTTGATGTGATTGAAAATATTGAATAAGATCTAATGGAAAGAAAAATAGACAACACAACAATTTATAGTGGTTCGGCCCCAAGAATTGGTAATGACCTACGTCCACTTAGACTATTATTGATCTTGATTCTTAAATGAGTGATCAAAGAACTAGGGTTCTTGAGTTTCACAAGCCTTAGAGGGATGAGTAATACAACCGAAAGATAATAGCCAAAGTTCTCTTACTCTCTCTTCTAAAGCACAAACAAAAATTAGCCAAAAGTCCCTCCCTTGAGCTACTTCTTCCCTATTTATAGGCTCAAGGTGGGTTACATGAATCAATCAAAGATATTTTTACCTAATTAATCGGATAATCAGGTACAAAGGGAAATAATCTCGGATATGATTACAACTGTACAAGATTACTAAAAAATATACGGAGTATACGAGCAGTCTGGTCGTATATAAAACTCAAATACTATGTCAGGGGAACATCCCTGATCGATGGTCGAACAGAACCTCTGCCAGGTGTCAGCCACATGTTGAAAATATCTGCCACGTCATCCACACCTGCTTTTTGGATAACATTTTCCCCCCAAGTTTATTTATTACGACCAACAATAAATAAACTTTAGGAAAATGACCCTTCGATTACCCCACCAAATCTGTCAGAGTAGTTCATGCCTCCTTGATAAAAGTGACCTAATCACGTCCAATCATGCTTTTTCGGTTCCCAAGTAAACTTTTTATGGCTATCACGCTTCCCCATGCTTCAAAAAAGGGTTACTTATGATTGCCTCTTTTTAACATATCTCAGACAATATATATATAGCCTTCAAAATTACTTTTTCACCTTTTACTAGCTATCTCTTTGTCAAGAACACTCCAAGAACTCCCAAGACAAAACCCAGAAATTTCTCCGAAGATTATCCTTCGTTGTTCCAGGAATCTGCTGCTCGCACGCCTAGAATCAAAGTTTCTCCAGGACTTCTCAATCTTTGTATAGGTAAATTTCAGAACTTTCGTACCCTTTATTGTGCTGTGCATGTCTGTTTATGCTAGCTTTTTAGGCTCTGAAACAGTGTCGTGTTCCTGGGTAAAAATATAGGAAAATTGGACGTTTGCCGATTGATGTTAGATATGGTAGAGTATGCTTGCTTTGTAGGGGTTATGAATCAGTTTGATAGTCGAGATCATAGGTTTAGGACGTAAAATCAAAGTAAAAATTCAATTTTTAGGCTAGTTGAAAAGCTGGGTTTTTCCCGCCCTTACTAGAGTTGAGAAAGCTTTTTCAGAAAAAACTTTTTACTTTTACTTTTTGATCTGTTTTTCAAACTGTTTGTATAAAAATTTCAATTTTTTGTTAGAATGTTGCTGGTCGTATAAAAGTTAGACTTTTATACACGAACAGCAGTATTCTAACCAACTTCTAAGGCTCTTCCTCCTCACCTCCCCCTTTTTCTGTTCGCAGCTTTTAATGCCAGACTTGTGGGGAGGTGAGAGGCCGATAGACGATGACTTGCTTGCACAGCTGCTCGAGGGTGAAGAGCAGCCAGCTCAGCGAATTCAAGAGATTCCCTTTTCGCGAATTTCTCCTCCAAGACCTCAACCAACTCCTGTCAGCATGGGTCGTGCCAAGTCTATCGCCAAAAAGAAGAAAAATCCTTCAAATCCTCCAGCCCAACCTAGCTCGCAGGCTGGGGTTCCCTCGACCAGTGGTCGAGATAATAATGCTCCTGACCCTCACATCCAAGTCAGAGCCTGTCCTCGATATTTGGTTCTTCCTGACGTCGACTGGTGTCTTGCCCCACTCAGTCATGTAACCCCTAGGATGTTAGCCAACTACCTCAGAAAATACGGCCTTTCTGGGGTAACCCTCAAACTCCCTAATGCGGACGAGCGGGCGAATTTTCCTGGAGGCATTTTGAGCGCCTAGTCGAGATATCACATAGAGGCTGGGGCTACCCTTCCTCTTCATCCATTCTTCCAGGGGGTGGCGAACTATTTTGGAGCCGCCCCGTTTCAAATCACACCAAATGAATATAGAATGCTTGCTGCACTCTATATCCTTTATAATCACAAAAAATGGCCCGAGCCTACCCCTCACGAGGTCAATTACCTTTTTGACCTTAAGTCCAACCCCCAACAGTCTGGTACGGGGTTCTTTCACTTTTGTCACTAGGAGTCTAGCCAAACCTTTCTGAGTGACACAACCCACATTTCAAATGTGGGGAAATACAGTCAGGAGTATTTCCTCATGACCGACATGGTCACGAATAACCTGGCCTTCACTCGAGGAGGTAAAAATCTTTTTCCACTGGTCACTGTTTTTATTTAGCATTTTTCCTTGCATTTTTTCTTAAACTTCTTGTGTTTTTCAGGCCCATGGTTGCGACCAAACCCAACACCAGACATGGTGTTAAGGTCTGCCATGTTGGCCAGCATGACGGACGTTGAGAAAAGCGTCAAATCTCTGGTCACCGAGGCCAACTTGAGGCTAGTTGGCCTCCTGGCCCCTCACCAAGATGTGAGGGAATCCGCGGCAGGTAGTGCCACTGCCGAGGTAGAACCCGAGCAACAACCACCAGTGTCTCTTCCTCGACGGAGACCAACTGGGGTTACAATTAGGGAACCCATTGGCACCCCCCAGTAGAAAGGTCTTCTGCCCCCCAAAGATAGGGAAAACAAAAGGCGACTGAGCCTGTCATAGACTTAGACGAGTCCTCTGACGAAAATGGTACAGTTATTTCATTCCTAGATAGCTTTCCACTTCCCTGTCACTTATTTGACGGGGACGGCAATTTTACATATACTCCAAACCTAGGGCCAGACTTCTTCATGCCAGAGAGTGAGTGTATGACTAGTAGAGTCAATAGTATAGCGACCAGTAGTAATAGCTCGGGTATTGGACTTTACAATTTTTCTTTATTTCTTTTTTGATGCAACATAATTTTTCATCCATTTTTGGCTCACTGTTCGCATGTTTACTTCTTTTGCAGAAATGGCATCTACCAACGTCTTCGACATCTACAGCACTCAGGAGGAAGAAGAAATCCCCCTGGTTCACAGGAAGAAGTCGTCCAGGCGACATGCTAGGGAGTCCAGCCAAATGCCCTCAGCTAAGAGAAACCGAGCCTCAGGCCCTTCGGCAATACCGAATAGCATCCTCTCGAGCAAGAGGTTCCACCTCCAAACGCTCTAGCTGCCAAAGCTCCATCACCCCCAGCCCCTACCAAACAAACACAACAGGCTGGGGGGCTTCTCCTGGGACAGAACTGTCACACCGTGCCCTGAGGTCTGCCAAGGACCGCCTGGCCAAAATCCTCAAACATGACCGCTGCAAAGAGGCCATGCAGGGATGGAGGAAATGGGGGTCGATCAGATCATCAACAGGGCCCTGAACGAGACAACCAGTGTAAGCATCTTAATTTTCTTTACATATAATCTGATTTTTCTGAAGTCTGTCTAACATTTGTTTTTTGCGTAGGCCATGCTGACTTTAACGGCTTCCCATCTGCGCTTGGGTGCCAGCATCGAGCAGTCCCATGCTCGGGAGTTGAAGTTGATGGAGGAGCTTCAAGCCGCAGAGGCAAGGCATGCAGGGGAGCTGGAAGTGGTGACCCAGTAGAAGGACTCTTTGGCCGCGGATCTGGTGGAGAAACAGGCCTCTCTGGAAAGTGCTAGAAAACAAAGAGAGGAGTACCAGGAGGCCAGCCGAATCCACTGGCGTGAAATCAAAAGGCTCGAGGGGGAACAGCTCGCGAAAGACAAGAGCATTTCCAGCTTAAAGAGCCAAGTGGAGCAACTCAAGCTCACGAACGCCAAAGACCTAGAAAGGTACAAGAATGCGACACTTCGATGCTTCTACGATTTCTGGAAGCATAACTAAAGTGCCAACTTCGACTACCTTCCAGAGGATGCTAGGAAAGCTGAGTTGGCTCACTGCGCTGCTCGCCTGGCTGCCGAAGAAAGGGCCAGAGTTCCTGCTTCCCCTGAAATTTCGCTAGCCACGGGGATGGATGGAGGGGAGGCTGTAGAAGAAGCGGTCAACCAAGATGTTCCCCAAGATCCTCCTGCTGCCCCTTAGTTTTTTTTTCTTGTTTTCTTTTTTTTACACGACCCACGGGTCGTGATGTAAAGACAATATATATTTTTTTATTACTGCACGGGCAGCTTTTTCTTTTAAACTTAACATTTACATCCGAGTAGTACTGTTCGCGGTGTAAAAGAATTCTTTTGATATCATAATATTTTTTCTTTATTATAACATCTGTTCGCATGACCGAACTTAGCATAGTACTTTGGTTTGACTTAACAAAATATAAAATTTTGAAAAATACTCTAAGTACCATAGCATGCTTTCACTTATTTTGCTCATGTGTTTACATACCTTTTGGTATGCTTTGCTTCCTATGTACCTTATATGCCCCCCAAGTGATCGAGGAGCTTTAGGTCCTTGGTCACTTGCCTTGACCAAAACCTGTACGAACATTACTGCTCGGTATAAAACATGAAAATTGTAATACAGCAAAACAACACACGTAATGAGCAAATACTTGTAAAAAATTACAAAGTTTGGCAAGAATGACTGGCTGCGCACAGTCCCTTATAATTCTTGTATTAAATGGACTAAACATGTCTTTACGAGTGATCTTAAAAAAGATCTTACACTTATAAGTGATTAGCCATATCTCATGACCAACCCTTTTTCAAAAACTTGTAAAAAGTAAAAATTACTACAATCCAGTCCTTTAAGAAAGACTGTTTACTGATAATACTTGCGCAGGTGTTCTCCATTCCAATAACGTGGAACGAGGTCTCTATTCAAGCGTGCAAGTTTGTAAGTGCCTTGATGAAGGACTTCTTCAATCTGGTAAGGTCCTTCCTAGTTTGGTCTGAGTACTCCGGCAGCTTGGTCGCGGGTGTTTAAGAAAAATCTTCGAAGTACCAAGTCCCCAACATTGAACTTTCTTTCTTTTACTTTAGAGTTAAAATATCGAGCGACTTTCTGCTGGTATGCAGCTACTCGGAGCTGGGCTTTTTCTCATTTCTCCTCGACTAGGTCTAGGGACTCCATCAACAATTGGCTATTTTGGTCTTGGTCGTATGTTATTCTGCGATGCGAGGGCGGATCTAACTCGACAGGCAACATGGCCTCATGCTTGGTACTCCCCTAAGACCTGATTCACTACCAGCTGTGAATCACTGTAGATATCCAGCACTTTTATGTTCATGTCTTTGGCTAATCTTAATCTAGTGAGTAGGGCTTCATATTCAGCTTCGTTGTTCGAAGCGGTGAAATCAAACCTAATTGCGCAGTGAAATCAATGCCCTTCTGGCATTATCAATATCACTCCTGCTCCTACATGGGATTCGTTGGATGATCCGTCTGTGAATAGTTTCCACGAAGGAGCTTCAACTTGAGGCTCAGGTGCATTAGGCTTTTCACCCCGCTCGTTATCTGGGAGTTCAGTGAATTCAGCAATGAAGTCAGCCAAGACTTGTCCCTTTATTGCTGCTCGTGGTGAGTATGTTATATCGAACTGCCCGAGTTCTACTGCCCATTTCAAAAAACGACCAGCAGCCTCTGGCTTTGCAAAACTTGCTGAAGGGGCTGGTCAGTCAAGACTGTGATTGGATGGGCTTGGAAGTAAGGACGTAACTTCCTTGAGGCCAAAATTAGACAATAGGCTAACCTTTCAATGGGAGGATACCTCAATTCGGCTCCGATCAACCTCTTGCTCACATAGTATACCGCCTTTTGTACGCCTTCTTCTTCTCTTACCAACACCGCACTAGCAGCATATTCGGTGATCGCCAGGTATATGAACAAAGTTTCCCCATCTACATGCTTTGATAAGACGGGAGGCTGCGCCATGTGGGATTTTAAGGCTTGGAAAGCTTGTTCGCAGTTTTCAGTCCACTCGAACTTCTTGTTGCCTCTAAGTAGATTGAAGAAAGGAACACACTTATCTGTTGATTTTGAAATAAATCTACTGAGTGCGGCAATCCTTCCAGTCAAACTTTGCACATGTTTGATCTTTATTGGCGATTTCATATCGATCAGGGCCTTGATCTTATCGGGATTAGCTTCGATTCCTCTCAAATTGACAATGAACCCCAAGCACTTCCCTGATCCTACTCCGAAGGAACATTTGAGAGGATTTAGCTTCATCTGGTATTTTTTCAGAATATTGAAACATTCTTGTAAATCCTTCACATGTCCTTCTGCCTTTTTTGACTTCACCAGCATGTCATCAACGTACACCTCCATGTTTAACCCAATCAACTCCTTAAACATGTGGTTAACTAGTCGCACCAGCGTTTTTCAATCCGAAGGGCATTACTTTGTAACAGTATAGCCCTGTATCGGTCTGAAAGCTAGTGTGATCCTCATCAGGGGGATGCATACTAATCTGATTGTACTCTGAGTATGCATCCATAAAGGAGAGGATCTCATGGACTTCAATTGCATCGACCAGCTGGTCGATCCTTGGGAGTGGGAAGCAATCTTTAGGGCAGGCTTTGTTAAGGTCTGTGAAATCCACGCAGGTGCGCCATTTGCCATTCGGCTTGGGAACTAGCACTGGATTAGAGACCCATGATGGATAAAACGCCACCTTGATGAACCCATTCTCCTTCAGTTTTTCAACTTCTTCCTTTAAGGCTTTTGATCTGTCTTTATCGAGGAGCCTTCTTTTCTGTTGCACGGGTGGAAAGCTTTTGTCAACGTTCAGGACATGGCTGATGACTGCAGGATCTATCCCAACCATGTCTTTATGCGACTAGGCGAAAACTTCCTAGTTCTTCCTCAAAAATTCCACCAGTACGTATTTGGTTGTTGTCTCTAAGTTTTTTCCGACCTTCACAACTCTGGTCGGATACTCTTCTTCGAGTTGGACCTCTTCAAGGTCCTCGACAGGTCCTATATCCTCTTCAAAATCCCCAAAGCAAGGATCTAAGTCTCTATCCTCACTTTGGGCAACACCCTATTTGGTGACTTCATCACCTGATTGGGCTTGTACATCAATGGCTATTTGAAACTCTTTTGGGGGAGCACTCCTCTACATACCCTTCTTGGTCTTAGTGATTGAGGCATTGTAGCACTCCCTTGCTTCCCTCTGGTTTCCCAATACGCATCCTACCCCTGCATCTGTTGGGAATTTCATGGCTAAGTGCCATATAGAGGTGGCAGCCCAAAGATTGACCAGTATTGGCCTTCCAATCACTGCATTGTAGGCTGAAGGACAGTCAACTACTATAAAAGTAGTGAGTAATGTCCTGTTGGCGGGTGCAGTACCTGCTGTCACTGGAAGCCTGATTGACCCCGTTGGAGTGAGTCCCTCACTAGAGAAACCATAAATTGTTTGGTTGTAAGGCTCCAAGTCCTTTGTGGACAACTACATCCGTTCCAGCGAAGATTTACACAGGATGTTAACTGAACTTCCTGTATCGACTAGTACTCTTTTTACCATCATATTGGCAATCTGAAGATCCACGACCAGCGGATCAGAATGTGGGAACCGGACATGTTGGGCATCATTATCAGAGAAAGTTATTACATCGTCCTCTGTTCGAGCCATTTTCGTTGCCCGATCCTCCACGGTCATCATCTCGATGTCCTAGTCATGGCGTAGGGTCCGAGCGTATCATTCTCTTGCCTTTCTACTATTTCCCATGAGGTGCGGGCCTCCGCAGATGGTGAGTAAGGTGCCTACCACGAGCTCAGGCTGTAAAGGTGGCGAGCGTTGGCATGCAGGCACCTGCTCGTTGCCACCAGGAGCCTCTCGTTGGGAAGCTCCTGTGGCTCGCACATATTTCCTCAAGTTTCCTTGTCTAATAAGGAACTCGATTTTTCCCTTCAGCTGGTTACACTCATTTGTATCGTGTCCGTAGTCGTTGTGAAAGCGACAAAACTTGGTTGTATCCCTTTTCGAAATATCCTTTCAAATGGGAGCGGGTCTTTTGTAGGGTACATTGAAACTTGTGGCCTGATACACCTCTGCTCTAGACTCAACAAGGGCGGTATAGTTGGTGAACCTTGGCTCATAATGGTTGCCCTTAGGGCGCTTACTTTCGAAGGTAGAGGGTTCGATATGGGGTCGTTTCCCCCCATTCTTGCCATTTCCATTCCTGTTGCCGTTGTCGTTTCCGTTGGGCTTTGACCCATTGGCGGCTTTGGTGGGGTCTTCAGTCCCTTTGTCCTTATTTGGGGGCTTTCCCTTGCTGGCAATTGCATCCTCGAGCTTGATGTATCGATCAGCTCGATCCAAAAACTCTTGGGTAGTTTTAACCCCATGCTTCCTGAGGTTACTCCAAAGGGGCGTACGGTGCCTAACTCCTGCAATTAGGGCCATCATTTTGCCTTTGTCTCCCACTATTTTGGCCCCAGCTGTCGCTCGCATGAAACGCTGGACATAATCTTTCAGTGGTTCTCCTTCTTGCTGGCGTATCTCGATCAGCTGGTTTGCCTCAGAGTGGTGCACACGACCCGCGTAGGATTGTCCGTAAAACTCCTTTACGAACATCTCCCAGGATACTATACTTGCAGGAGGGAACTTAAAGAACCACTCAGATGTAGCATCCGAAAGAGACGCAGGGAAGATCCTGCATCGAGCGTCTTCAGACACCTTCTGAATGTCCATTTGTATCTCAAACTTGTTGACATGAGATACCGGGTCACCATACCCATCAAAGTTTGGAATTGTGGGCATTATAAACTTACTGGGGGTTTCACCATGGTGATCCTTTGTATGAAAGGAGTGCCCCTTCTCTTGTCGTACTCAATATGAGATGTTCTTCCCCCGACCAGTTGTTGCACTGCTTGGTTCAGGGCATCTATTTGGGCCTGGACAGCCTCAGGAATTGTTGGGGCCTCTGGTGCCGGGGGAATGTACTCATCGTGCCTTTCTCGGCGGTCGTTGAGTACATCCCTCAGGTCATCGTCTCTTCGCTGCTGCTCGCTGGCCCCAAGCTGGCTAAAGACGTTGTTTTGTCTGGGCTGCCCCCCAGCATTATGTTCTGTTTGTCGGTCTTCTCTAGGTGGGGAACTTCTGCCTCCACCTCTCTCCTCATTTCTCCGATCAACATTCCCTCTGCCTAAGTTGGCCTCATTGTAGCCGTGGAGATCGCTGAACCTTGACTGGCTATGGTGGGACCGACTGTTTCCTTAGTTACCTCCTTGGGGTGGAACTTCCCGAGCGTTAGGGGTAGGCATGCGCTGGTCGGTGGGTCCCCATGCATTGTCATGCCGTGGAGGGCCCCTGACCGCAGAGCCTATCTCTGAGTTCCTTCTGTTGGCAGAAGGATGCTAGCCCCTGCTCGTAGGTGCGGCTCTTCACCCCCTGGGCGTCTAGGGCTATTGCCCAGCCCTATTCTGCCTTAGACGTGGGGGATTGCCTCGACCAGCCTGGGATGGAGGCTGCATATTAGGGTCCATAGGTGGGACATCATCCTGAGGCATCGGTGGATTCTCCAGCCTTTGAGGGCTCGTTGGCTAGAGCGGAGGGCTAGGATTAGGGCCTCTTTGAGGTGGCCCACTTAGGGGTTGATCAGGCTGCGAGGTAGGTGCAGCCTGATTCCTAGCCAATTGGAGGGCTGCTTCAAGGGCTGCCATGGCATCCCTCTAACGACGGTCCATCTCCGCATGTCTCTCGCTCAACTCTTGGCGCTGGCGCTCTATCTCCCTCTGCTGTGACGCCATTATCTCGGCGGTACTCTCTTGATTGGCCCTCAGAGCGACCAATTCATCTTGCAACACCCCCAGTGTTGTCTTCAGGGCCTCAGAGTCTACTTCCTCCTCATCGAACTCCAAATGAGGTTCATCTTTAGCCATATTTGGTGGAGGAGGCTGGGATGGTGCAGCAGTAGCCTGTCCAGTTTTCTTGGATGTCTTTGCCATTAGTACCTCCAGCAACTTCTTCTCAAGCTCTCAATGAAAGCACCAGAATGTTGACTCTCGTTTTGGCCAACTGACACGGAGTCAAATGCTTGATGTGATTGAAAGTATTGAATAAGATCTAATGGAAAGAAAAATAGACAACACAACAATTTATAGTGGTTCGGCCCCAAGAATAGGTAATGACCTACGTCCACTTAGACTATTATTGATCTTGATTCTCAAAGGAGTGATCAAAGAACTAGGGTTCTTGAGTTTCACAAGCCTTAGAGGGATGAGTAATACAACCGAAAGATAATAGCCAAAGTTCTCTTACTCTCTCTTCTAAAGCACAAACAAAAATTAGCCAAAAGTCCCTCCCTTGAGCTACTTCTTCCCTATTTATAGGCTCAAGGTGGGTTACATGAATCAATCAAAGATATTTTTACCTAATTAATCAGATAATCAGGTACAAAGGGAAATAATCTCGGATATGATTACAACTGTACAAGATTACTCAAAAATATACGGAGTATACGAGCAGTCTGATCGTATATAAAACTCAAATACTGTGTCAGGGGAACATCCCTGATCGATGGTCGAACAGAACCTCTGCCAGGTGTCAGCCACATGTTGAAAATATCTGCCACGTCATCCACACTTGCTTTTTGGATAACAGATTGCTTAGCTAGCAAGCTCCAAGAAGTGTGATGGCCATTATAATGCCTGTTTTATAGTCATATGTTCTATAGTCTTATGTTTATGTGTTTATGCTATATGTGCTAGTAGATTTTCCTTGTTGGGCATTAGGCTCATTCCTTTATTTTTTTATGTATGCAGGAAAATAGTTATGGCGGTGGAAGGATTCTTGGCAGCTTGGTTTGTGTATTAAGGATGAAGGGATTCGATGGACTGCGTGAACGATTCGAGGACGACGTTATTTTAGTCTCTTTAAATTATGTTTTATGTACTTTCCGCATTTAGTTTTGTAAACAATTTCCTTTAGTTTAAAGTTATGTTTTATTTTAAAACAATGGGATCCCATACCCCGCATTTATGCATTTCAATATTTATTTTGGACTTTTTAATAAAGTTGTGAATATTTCTTATGTATGTTTTCTCAAAGATAGTAGCTAAGTCTAGTAGTTTTAATGGTCTGGGGTCTTAGAATTAGTTGGGTCATTACACAGCCAGTCTTCAAGAACCCTTAAACCTAGACCGCTTTGATACCAAGTTGTAACGCCCTAGATAGCCAAGACCATTACACTGTGTATTTTAAATAGTGTTGGGCATGCTAATCAAGTCATTTGGATATAAACATGTAACTAAGGGTAATTAACAGATTAGGGTTTAAAATTTTGATCATAGAAATGGTTATTTTTATTTAAAAGTGTTATCCCTCAAAAATCCAGGGATGACATGGCGAATGAGAAAGCGGCACGTGGCATCACAAATCAGGGAAAAATGACGAAGTATTGAAAAAAGACCGATGGGAAAAAAAGATAGGTCCAAGACCTATAGGAAGTCGATCAGTCCTAAACCCCCTAGGGGTAGGGGTGGTCGACTTGACATTGTCCCCCTAGGGGTGGTCGGCCCACCCTATCCTTTATAGGGTGGTCAGCCTACACTCCCAAAGACACTTCACTGGGTAAAACTCACACTCATTCAAACTGAGATCAACAGGCCCAGCACCAAGAAGATCAATATGCCTAGCTCCCAGAAGATCATCAGGCCTAGCACCCAGAAGATCAGCAGGCCTAGCACCCAAGCTCTAAAGGGTCGTCGAGCCTAGCACCTAAGTCTCATAAACCAATCAAGACTTATCATTTTCTCAAAGGTCTCAATCATGCATTATCAACCACGATCTAGAGAAACAAAGAGAAGACCCCACGATCTCATAATCATGAGGAGGTGGACACGTATCTCCACTCACAATGATCGTGTACCAAACCACGATCTCTAGTACTACTGATCATGTAACAACCCCTGGGTACTATAAATAAAGTGCCCAAGGCTTCATAAAGAGGACTTTTTGGGATTTTTTTTTTCCCTTTGATCTCTTTTTCTAGACATTTTGGATCGATCTTTTGGGAGAATTTGTGACGAGTGAAATCCGATTTTATCTTTGTAATTGTCTATCAAGCGATTCAATACAAAAGACTAAGTGAATTAGGTTATTACTGTTCAGAAGAACAGGGCTAAACCACTATAAATTCCTATGTGTTTTGTTTAGATATTTGTACTCTATCGTATATTATATTCATTCCATTGAAAACGTGTCGTATATTGTATATACGATCGTTGGCCAATTTCACAGGTCAACAAAAAGTTTGAGTCTATACGTGGGATCCCAAAATAAACATTTACAAGGCATTTACAACTCCAAAAAAATAATTACAACATAAACCGACCTAAGCTGCAAAATTTAGGTTTGACTCTAGTCCCTCTTGAATCCTCGGCTGTGGCGATCAAGCAGCTACAAATGTACACACCTCCCCTAAAGCTCTCCAACTCATGGCTGGTTCAGTGTCATCTTTCCCTTACCTGTACCACATAGCACCCGTGAGCCAAGACTTAGCGAGAAAACTTAAATTAACAGATTCAATAAGCAATGGAATAAAAACAACAAGCTTAGCAATAACAACCCTGCTCAAACAAACACATAGCTCAACTTAAACAATCAACGAGTTAGACAAGTGCGGACAACACTTCTAATTATTTAAGTGGTGTTCAGGCTAGCCAAGCTCATACTGCACTCCTATGCTTGTCGTCCCTGATGCTGTTAGACCGAGCTTTCAGATTAGATATAATCAACCTATATATTGCATAAAGCACAATCAGATGCAGCATATACAAGCATGCCTAACCAGATAATCATAAATGTAGTCATAGTCACAATTATTAATAGGATTTATGCACTAACCACAACTAGGGCGCAGTTTTCTTACCTCAAATTCTGTGCAATAGACAATATGGGCTCAAGTACGATCCTGATCCCGAGCCTTGTAATAATCTAGTCACAACACAAACATACTCTTATTATGGATTGACCTCAAATCCCAAGCTTCACCCCAAATCCAATTCTTAAGATTACTATTCCCCATTGCTAGGACGTTGGAAACGACCCTCGAGCCCCCAAGTCGGCCACCAAAAGGATTCTCAAACTCCCTGAGCCCTAATCCTAAAAGTCAACAAAACCAAATTTCGGGACTCCTGGCGTGGTCACGTCTGCAGAAATTTCAGGCTTTCTGGAGTCCTGGCGCGGTAGCGCCCTAGCCCAGTGTGATCACGCCACTAACTCTGAAACCCAAAATTAAAACCAATTCCTAAGGTTCTGGGACCCTAGCGCGGTCATGCCACAACCTAGCGCAGTCGCGCTAGATCACTAGAAACCCAAAACTACCCAGAAACTAATAAGTTCTCCCCCAAAATCGAAAATTGCGACTCCCCTGCAAAACCAGACTTGAAACTCAACCCAAACAAGTATTTCTAGCAAGCTACAGGCCACAAAATCTAACATTCGACATAGGTAAACAACAACTAACCACATCATGGCACAAAAATGCACTAAAACACCAAGAATTACAGCATTCAATATTTTGAGATTGAGTTTTAGGAACTTACCCAAATCCAAAAATCAAAGTCTGAATTGTGAGTTTGGAACTTAAATCCCCAACTTGATACAACCACCAAACGTTTTCCTCCAACAGCACTAGCACAAAACCTCCTAGAAACGTCAAATCATTAGATCTTGCCTTAACACCATCTCAACCAAGAACAATAAAATCTGAGATGAAAACAGAGCTATAAGTTCTTACCTTTTTTATTCCGAATTCCCAGAAGCTAAGTGATGATCTTGCAGCTCAATCCCTTCCTTAGGACCTTGGATCTCCTCAATTTTCACCAAAATCCTCCAATTCTCCTATCTTTTGTTTGAGATCCTAACATAAGTTTTAGAGATAAGCTAAGAGGAGTGAAGGTTGCCCAAACGTGGTGTGCTAGGCTGTTGCTGCTGCCTTGGTCTATTCCTTGGGTCAAAATGACCATATTACCACTTTCTTCCAAATTTTCCATCAAAGCCTTTTAAGGGAAATATGGTCATTTAGCCTAAATACCACTAAACCTCAAATTACACTCCTAATTTCCCAATTATATTACTAACCCTCCAATTATGAATATTTCCTCCAATAATGCTCCACTAATTCCCAACGTACACAAAATTATAAAAATACCCCTTGGCTCACCTCGAGCCGGGTATAAGTCCTTGTTGTGACTTTTTCTGCAAATCGCTCTAAAGGATCGACCTAAGCTAGTTATCATAAATATATCCACATAATAATGTGGTCTCAATCACATAACGCATATATTAACAGTTATACCCTTGACGTGTCAAAATTACGAAAATGCCCATTTTTCACAAAAAGGGGCCCACAATCACATTTAATACACATAACCAAACATCTATTCAATTAAATCCATATATAAATCCATTTATGCTCTCTCGGCAGGCTAATCAAGGCGCTAAGTCTTATTAGCAAATTTGGGACGTTACATCCCTACTGCCACTACTCCCAAAACTGCTAGGGAGAAGTATGATGCTTGGATTTTATCCCACAACAAGGCTAAGTGTTACATGCTTGCTATTATGAGTGATGTACTTAAAAAAAAAAAAAGCATGAAGACATGGAGACTACATATGAGATATGAGAGTCTCTTCAAGCCATGTTTGGACAGCAATCCGGTCGATGAAGACATGAGGCTACTAGAACCTACATGAACATTAAAATGAAGAAATTAGATTCTGTCAGAGAACATGTTCTAAACACGTGATCAATACAATGCATGATGCGAAATTTCATGGAGCAACCATTAATGAGAGAACTCAAGTTAGTCTGATACTTGAATCACTCACTCCAGCTTTTTCCACATTTACTACCAACTATGTTATGAACAAGTTGGATAATATGACCCAGTTGTTAAATGAGTTGCAGACTTTTGAATCACTCAATAAGAGTAATTCAAAAGTAGAAGAAGCAAATGTTGTTGATTCTAAACCTTCCTCTTCGAAAGGGAAAAATAAGAAAAGAAAGAAATCCCATGACAAGCAAAAATTGACAAGCAGGAAAGGAAGCCTAAGAAGTCATCCAAATGCATGGAGAACAAAGATAAAAAAACTTCCAAGAAAAAGCAACCCAAAGGGACATGCTTTCATTGTGGAGTTGAGGGTCATTTGAAGGGAAACTATCCTAAGTATCTCTCAGACCTAAAACAAAAAGAAGAAAGGTATATATGATTTACTTGTTTTAGAAGCCTTCTGGATTGTTGATTCTGGTACCACTAACCATGTTTTCTTTTCTTTACAGATTCTTAGTTCTTCGAGGGAACTTGTTGATGAGGAGGTGACTATGAGGGTTGGCAGTGGTCAATTCATCTCTGCCAAAGCAGTTGGAACAACCCGTCTGGAATTTGATAAAAATAAATTTCTTGTTTTAGACAATGTTTATTTTATTCATGGATTTACTAAGAACTTAATTTTCGTTTCTATGTTGCATGAACAAGGTTTCGATCTCTTTCAATAATAATTCGATTGTTATCTCAAGATCTAGTATTGAAATATGTCATGCAAAATCCGATGATGGGCTTTATAAACTTAAGGCCAAAGAGTGATCTATATACAACTCTGAAATGTGTAAAGCTGCAAACTCAAGATCTATTAAACGTCTAAAAATTGATTCCGACAGTGAAACATATCTATGGCATTTAAGATTGGGGCATATTGGTTTGGATATAATAATAGACTAGCAAAGGAGAGACCTTTAAGAGAATTAATTATTGGTTCTCTTCCAGTCTGTGAATCTTGTTTGGAAGGCAAGATGACCAAAAGACCTTTCTCAGCAAAGGGTTCAACAACCATAGAACCACTCCAACTCGTACACACTGATGTGTGTGAACCACTTAATGTGTAAGCTAGAAGAGGATTTGAATATTTTGTCACCTTCATTGACAATTATTGTAACGCCCTAAACTCCCGGGACCGTTACGATGTGCCTTGTAAATAATGTTAAACTCGCTAATCAAGTCATTTGGCCAAAAACGTGTAACTAAGTATGATTAGTGGTTTAGGGATTAAAAATTTTGGTTAAGATATGACGTTTCATTAGAACGTTTACTATATACATTGGGATCCCAAAAATATAATTTAGAGGTCTATTATAATAAAATATTTACAACCAGCCGATCTAGGCGGCAAAATAGGGTTTAACCCTAGTTCCCCTTCAAACTTGGGCCATGGTGGTCGAGGAGCTGCATATGTACACATCGTCACCTAAGCTCTCCAACTCAAGGATGGTCCAGCTTTCTTTTGCCTTTACCTGCACCACATAGCACCCGTGATTCGAAGCCCAGCAAAGAAATTCAATATGCTCATGAACAGTAATAACATGTCATCAAATCATAAGGCACACGCCTAGCAGATATAGCCCTGTTCAAGCAGGCAAATGAGTCCACGCAATGTTGAGTATAACAAATCAACTGATGATCATAATAATCATCCAGGTCTTATAGCCCCAAATAGAAGAGTGACAATTGTAATAGTCACTAAGGTGGGTTTATTCCCAATAGCCATGTGACGATAGGGTCACTAAGGCTTTATAGATAAGTGAACCTTTCACTAGCTTAAACAGGATAGGTGCATGATGACTAGTCACCAAAATAACCTTCCTCATGACCATAGAGTCATAACCACGGAACTTTGTTCCTTAGCCATGTGACAAGCAGTCACCTAGGCCTTAGGCCCTGGCTCTGAGTAACTAGCTTAGACTACTCAAGCGCTTATAAGATTCATCGACCTTAGGGTCGGTCCAGCATTATTGCCCTAGAGTCATTCAACGATGATATCGATTAGATCTAATTTTTTAATCGGCCCTGCATTCATGACGCTATGCCGTTCTCGACTGTTAGGTCTGTGATACTCAAGTAGTGCCAACCCTGACTAGTTAGTGCCATACACAAGTAAGCAATGCCACCAAACATATATCATATGTCAAATATCTGAATACAGGGCATTCAGCATGCTTACTCAATAATTACTAGCACAATTAGGATCATGCATAACACAAAGGCTCAAGCTCTGAACAATCTCATATTCAATATTCATGGCATGCCCTAATCACATGTTTCTCGTGCATCATATGCATTACATTTAAACATCCAACATGCATCAAGAATAACCATGCATGTCACATATACACAGGGTGCAGGTTTCTTACCTCAGGTTCGAGCAAGAATTAATAAAAGAACAACCCTTGAGAATGATTATTCCTTTGATCCTTTAGCGGTCACCTAGTCATAACCAAATATGGAATCCCATCAATAAAATAAATCATAAAAAGGTTTATAATCTAAAACCTCACTCCCGGGATCCATCCCGTACTCTCGGGACTTTTAATCTACCCAAACGGGGTAGAGGAACCAACCCCCGAGCCCTAAAATAGGCTTGCTGGAAAATTCACTAGCACTGGGGCGCTGCCTAGTGGCGCTGGGGTGCTGCCCCAAAGTCAGAGAAGCCCAGAACCAGCCCTGCCTAGCGTTGGGGCGCCATCAGCAGACCAGAAACTTTTCTGGTCTTCTCCCCTGCGATCCCCCTTGAAAACCAAGCATCCAAATCAATCCCAAACATCCAATTCAACCTCTAAACTTCATCTACATCACACCCTCATCAAAACCCAAGCAATCAAACTCAAAAACTTCTATGAATTCTCACCACTAACACCTCAAATTCTCAACTGAAAACTTACTAGAAAAACAGGGTAAAGCTTAAGTTCATGGATGAAATCTTACCTCAAGTTGGATTTGAGTCCCCTTCAATGGATAAACTAAGTTTCTAAGCTCCCACCTTTGATCTCCTAGCTTGTTTCTTCAATTTGAGGTCAAAAATCAAAAAAGGAAAAGAAGAGAAGGAGAGGTACGGGAGAGAAAGAGATGAGGATGATGATGCTCTGTTTTACAAATCCACAGCCTTCTAATGGCTTATATCCATCCAAGGGGTGAAAAGACTAAAATACCCCTAGGTCAAATAAAGTTTTCTAAAGACTCCCAAGGGTAAAATTGTCATTTCCCGCCTATCTCGTTAATTATAATTAACGCCCTCCAATTCCTGTTATTCTCGATTTTCTTAAATGCCAATAATTCATATCCCGCTACCCTTTAATTCTCGACAACGTTCTAATCACCAAATTACCCCGAGACTCACTCCGAGCCCCGAACTTAATCCCGTTATGACTAGACTGAAAACTTGCATTCCATGATTGTCTCATGCTGAATGGCTCGAACCAATCCACATATAACGTGGTATTATTTATAATTCACCCACATACATGAAAATACACAATCACGCCCTCAACGGGCCAAATTACCAAAACGCCCTTATAATTAAATGTGGACCCATATGCATGCATTTATCATCATATAATAATATAATTCACATAAACATGCATATAATCATTTAATAACATAATAAATCAATTATGGCTCTCCCGACCTCTTAATCAAGGTCCTAAACCTTATTAGGAAATTTGGGGCATTACAATTATTCTAGATATGGTTACCTATATTTGATGCAAAAGAAATCTGAAACTTTTGGAAATTTTAAAGAATTCCAAGCTGAAGCTGAAAAGCAATTAGATAAATCACTGAAAGTTCTTCGATCTGATCGAGGGGGAGAGTACCTAGATTATGAATTTGAGAACCACTTGCATGAGCATGGAATTCAATCCCAACTCACTGGACCAGGAATGCCACATGAGAATGGTGTTTTTGAAAGAAGGAACATGATGTTATTAGACATGGTTACTCATCATTACCACTGTCACTCTAGGGCTATGCCATTCAATGTTCAATGTACATATAGAATGTCATTTCTTCCAGGTCTATCAAGAAGACACCATTGAAATTATGGAATGGTACTAAACCTAGTTTACACCATTTTTGGGGTGTTCAGCACACATGCTGAAAGGAAGACTGGAAAACTGGAATCTTGCACTGAATTGTGCATGTTTGTGGGATATTCCAAAGAGACTAGAGGTTGTATGTTTTATAGTCCTAAAGAAAACAAAATATTTGTATCGACAAATGCTACTTTTCTTGAATATGACTACATTAACAATCACAAACCTTGCAGTAAGGTTGCACTAGAGGAGATAGTCTCGGATCAAGTAATAAGATCACCAAATGTTTCCAATGAACAACGACAAGAGGAAACCACAAGTTCTAGTCAGAACAATAGAGAGCTTCTTCGTAGTGGGAGGGTTGTTAGGCAACCAACTCACTATGAACATGAAGTTCAGATGCTTGTGTCTGACACAAATAAAGATGATCCATTGACATACATAGATGCAATGGAAGAGTCTGAAAAATAAAAATGGCAAGATGCCATGAACTTAGAAATGGAATCGATTTATTCCAATTCCGTCTGGACTCTTGACGTTCTTCCTTAAAATGTTAAACCTATTGGTTGCAAATTGATATTCAAGAGAAAAAGTGGAGTAGAAGGGAATGTGGAAACTTTCAAAGCTAGGCTTGTAGCCAAGGGTTACACTCAGAGAGAAACTTTTTCTCTTGAAAATGTTAAACCTATTGGTTGCAAATTGATATTCAAGAGAAAAAGTGGAGCAGAAGGAGTCGATTATGAAGAAACTTTTTCTCCTGTAGCCATGCTTAAATCCATCCACATACTCTTGTCCATAACTGCTTGCATGGATTATGAGATATGGGAAATGGATGTTAAGACAACTTTTCTGAATGGCTGTCTTGACGAAACCATTTATATGTCTCAACTAGAGGGGTTCAGTAAAAGGTCAAGAGCAAAAAGTTTGCAAGCTTCTTAGGTCCATTTATGGACTCAAATAAGCTTCGAGATCTTGGAATCTAAGATTTGATGACACGATCAAAACGTATGGCTTTGAACAAAACGTTGATGAGCCTTGTGTCTACAAACAAATCAAAGATGGCATCGTGGTAATCATGGTTCTATACGTTGATGACATCCTAATAATTGGTAATGACGTGGGAACATTAACAAAACTAAAGAAATGCTAGCCAAGCAATTCAAAATGAAAGATTTGGGAGATGCAAACTATGTTCTAGCCATAAAGATCCTTCGGGATTGTCAAAACAAAGTTTTGGCTCTGTCTCAAACTACTTATATAGATAAGGTATTTAGAGAGATTTAGTATGCAAAATTCCAAGAAGGGTGATATTCCAACTCGTCATGGAATTATCCTTTCTAAAGAGCAGTGTCCTAAACCACCTCAAGAAGAAGAGGATATGGCACAGTATCCCTACGCCTCTGCGGTAGGCAGTCTAATGTACGCCATGTGTACAAGACCTGACATTTGTTATGCAGTAAGGATAGTCAGTCATTATCAATCCAATCCTTGACTGAGTCATTGGATTGCAGTAAAGAATATTCTCAAGTATCTTTGGAAAACTAGAGAATATATGCTTGTATATTCTGGTGGTGACATGAACCCCACTAGATACACTAATTCTGATTATCAATCAAACAGAGATAATCAGAAATCAACTTCTGGATCAGTGTTCACACTTGGTGGAGGAGTTGTGGTCTGGCATAGTATTAAACAAACCAGTATCGCAGATTCTACCATGGAAGTCAAGAACATAGCAGATTGTGAAGCAGCTAAAGAGGCTGTGTGGCTAAAGAAGTTCTATTCCGATCTGGAAATTTTTCCAGATATGAATAAGCCACTTGTCCTATATTGCGACAAAAATTGGCCAGTAGCTAACGCGAAGGAACCGAGAAGTCACAAGAGGGGAAAGCATATTGAAAGAAAATATCACTTGATCAGGGATATTGTTCACATAGGAGATGTAGCAGTTATGAAGATAGCTTCAGTACATAACCTTTCCGATCGTTTTACTAAGATTTTTCTACCAAGTCTTTTAAAGATCATGTTAGAAACATGGGTTTGAGGGATATGCCTCATTTGCTTTAGGTCAAGTGAGAGATTCTTGGGATTAGTGCCCTTTAAAGCATATGTTTTGAACAAGGTTATATGAAATAAATAATTCAAATGAATTTTTTCATATATTGTTTAGTTATTATTATTAGAATAATATTATATGAATATCATAAAATTCCCAAATTCATTATTGTGACTACATTCTTGTATTGGTACGAGAGGTTTAAGATTGTAGGGAATGAATTTAAACATTTCGCAGTAAAACAAAGTTATGTGGAATCTTTGAATTAAATACTGTAAGTACGATTCACTATTATTATGAATACATGTAATCTAGATCCAGATTACAGATGTAGTAGGACATCTTAGTGGAGGTACTTTGTATAAAGTGGTTATACATGAACGAGACTCGATATGTTATTAATACTTATTAATATCGTTTACTTTAAGAGTATTAATTAAACATATCAATAAGATGATCATATAAAAATTGATCTTAATCCTGAGGTTATTATGAAATCTTGTTTATGTCATATGAGTTCTTTGACTCACTCGTTATGGTTTGTCAGAATGATCAAGCTTAAAACTTTTGTTTTGGGAAGTCATTGATGTAAATGGCTGGGGACATAATATACAGATATGAAATCTATACCTTTCTGAGATAAATTGAATAATGGTTATCTTAAGGGTTGGCTTTTGGAACTAAAAGGTTATTGAGCTCAAATTCATAAATTAGTTTATGGATTAACCTTCACTAGTAAAGTTAATGGTACTTAAGGAAACAATATATAATTAAAGATGTTAAACGGTAATTAATTCCTACTTTTATCATGAACCATTAATAGAGGATTGATTCATATGTAGTGATTAAATCGATGGACACTTTTTATATATTTAAAAATACTCAATAATTAAATGTCTATAATTACAAGAGTGCAATCTCATTTTTTTAGTAGAATAATATTGAGATTAATAAATTAAGATTATTATATTAAAAAATTTTAATTAATAATCTAAATTTGTTGGAGCTTGAAATAATAGGTCCATAGGTCACCGAGATGACTCTATCAACATTATTCAAGGTAAGAGTTGAAATTGAGAAAAATCAAGAAAATGACATATTTGGAAGAAATTTGTTCTTTAGGGTCAAATATGTAATTGAGATAAATTAATTAATTAATAATTAATTTTTCAAAATTAATAAATTAATTAATTATATTTTTCTAATATTATATTGGTGTTTTTTTGTAAATAGCATTTAAATAATTAAGATGATTAATTTTGAATTAATTAGCTTTATTTATTTAAATAATGTGAAAAAGATATTTATGATAATTCAAATTAGATTTGAATTTTAAATGATATTTATTCTTTAATTGATATGATAAATAAGTTATCAAGTTTATATATTTTTGAATAAATTATTATTAAAAAATAATTAAAAGAAAATAGTTGGAACACATCCATAAAATCAGGGATATGTTACACCCCAACTACACTGTAGTTGGCATGTAAAAAGGTCCAAGAATGGGTCTTGAATATTTCTTTAATTTTTTTAATTATTTAATAATTGATTTATAATTTGAATTTTGAATTTTTTATTTTCGAATTTTGAATTTAAAACATTTAATTAATTTTTTAATAAATCTATCATATGGAAATAGTTTTTACATAAGACTTTTGACAGAAACAAAAGAGATCGTACTATTTTTCTCTATCCCTGAAAACTGTCTCAGACCTAATATTCCAAGATCTCATGTGCTGAGAATATCTTGTGAATCATATTTTTTTCCCTACCATTACTCTACGTGCCCACACACGTCTTGAGGTGTAGAGATACATCTTGGAAGATCTTGGTCTGAGTATTATAAAGAACTGCTTTGGATTTGATGTTCGTTGGAGATACAAAATGATAGCAAGGATTCTTGATAGTTCTTTAACTGGTAAATCCTCATCTTTTATTTCTCTATGATTAATGTATTGCATGTTAATGGATCCGATTATTTAAAGCTTATTTGAATTTTTTTTTTTTTTTTGGAAATCTCTAGGCCCAACACCCTATGCTTTTCGTTGCGTACATGGTAAACTAGTTACCAACACCATGGGCCTGATACTCTCTAAGGACCTGGTTCACGACGAGCTAAGAATCGCTGAAAATCTCGAGGCCTTCAGCCTTGAGCTCTAGGGACTCGGAGTCCGGCAATAAGTGCTTCGTACTTAGCTTCGTTGTTTAAGGCATCGAAGCTAAACCTCAAAGTGTTGTGAACCTTGTGCCCCTCGGGGGACACCAAGATAAGGCATGCTCCAACTCCATTCTCATTGGAGGACCCATCCACAAATAGCTTCCACTGGGGCCTCCTCAGGTCTCTCGTGTGTTCCCGTGCACTCAGCAATAAAATCTTCCAGTGCTTGTCCCTTTATGGCTGTCCTCGGATGGTAAGTGATGTCAAATTGACTCAGTTCAACTGCCCACTTGAGGAGTCTCCCGAAAGACTCAGGCTTTTGGAGGACTTGCCTTGAGGGCTGGTTAGAGAGGACCTTGATAGGATGTGCCTGAAAGTAGGGTCTTAAGTTTCGAGAAGCTATCATTAGGCAAAAATTCAGGTTCTCCATGAGCGAATATCTGGACTTTGCTTCGAGGAGTCTTTTGCTCATGTAATAGACAGGGTGCTGGACACAACCTTCCTCGTGGACCAAGGCAACACTTGTGGCATTCTCGGAGATAGCCATGTAGAGGAGGATGGGTTCTCCATCTACAGGCTTCGAGAATATGGGAGGATTCGCCATGTGGGCCTTTAAATGTTGGAATGCCCATTCACACTCCTTTGTCCATTCAAACCTTTGACCTCTTTGAAGGGTGTTGAAGAAGGGAATGCACTTATCGGTGCCTTAGAGACAAAGCAAGTAAGAGTTGTGATCCGACCAGTCATGCTTTGCACAGCCTTGTGGTTTCTGGGGAATGGCATCTCTATCAAGCTTCTGAACTTCTCAGAATTAGCCTCTATTCTTCGGGCGCTGACTATAAATTCCAGGAACTTCCCAGAGGCAACTCCAAAAGTGCATTTCTGGGGATTCAACTTCATCCCAAACTTCAGGAGGACTGAGAATGCTTTCGCCAAATCTTTCACGTGGTCGGGTGCTATCCTTGACTTCACCAGCATGTTGTTCATGTAACCCTCCATGTTTCCACCAAGCTGGTTTTTTAACATTCGGTTTACTAATCTTTGATACATGGAACCAACGTTCTTGAGACCGAAAGGCATCACCTTATAGTAGTAGACGTTTTGTCTGTTTGGAAGCTAGTGCGCTCCTATTTGCGACATGCATGGAGATTTGATTATACCCCGAGTAAGCGTCCATGAAGTACAAAATCTCATACCCAGAGGTAGCTTTAACCATCTAATCAATCTTTGGCAAAGGAAAGCAATCCTTTGGGCAGGCCTTGTTGGGTCATAGAAGTCGATATATGTCCTCCAAGTGTCGTTAGGCTTAGGCACCAAGATTGGGTTTGACAACCACTTTGGGTATTGAGCTTCTCGAATAAATCCATTCGTGCAAAGCTTGTCGACCTCCACCTTCAAGTCTTCCGTCCTAGTTGGGTCTATAGTCCTCCTCTTTTGCTGCACCGGGGCAACATTTAGATCTACATTCAAGGCATGACAAATGATGTTGGGATCAATGTCTGTCATGTTAGAGTGGGAGTAGGCAAAGACATCCTGGTTCTCCTTGAGAAAGCTCACCAAAGCTTCTCGGACCTTCGCCTTGAGGTTCTTCCCAGCCTTAGTTTTTCTTTCGAGGTTGGAGACATCAAGGATGACTTCTTCAACCTCTTCCATGGGCTCGATAGCTATAATGCCCTAATTTCTTGAAACGTTAACTGACTCTTACAATAGTTAGATTTTGAAATAAAAACACCCTTTTATAGAAAAATCCATCGTGAATAACAACCAAACATTTAAAAGAATGAAACTACGAAGTTTTGTAGTGTTTACCGAGTTTTCAAAAAACTACAAATATATTAAGAAATTAGAGCTAATAAGAAAGGAAATAAGTAACAAGACCAATGTTTTTACGTGGTTGGGGCATTAATGAGACTTAGTCCACGAGCCAATTATATTGAGCTTTAGAGATTTTAACAATGGAGGTTTTAGCAAGTTCAACAATGATTTTGCATGCATGAAAAGGTCGGATCAAATCCTTGCTACAGCGCACTAATGGCCCTACTTATAGGTGGCCATATAGTTTGGGTCGGACTAATCCGGGCCCAATAAAAATAGAAGCATGATTACCCTCTAATGGAGCTATAGTACAAGTGGAGAATGTGATTACAGAATGTTTAATCTAGACCCACTAGGCCGACTTAAGCGTGGTTGAGCACTACAGCTGCCCCTTGTACGTTGATACGAACTGGTGCACGTGAGCCGTCAGGGGGATTCTAGGGACAAGATCTATCATAGTAGTGGCACTACCAATCCCTAGGAACATTGTACATTCTATGCGTATCCCTTTTGTAGGTTAGTTGAGGAGACGAACTGATGAATTTCTCGGGGACACATCAGTTGGTTGAAGTATTGGTCTTGTTCTACCAGGACGTATGGTCCGGGTTCATTTACCAAGGCGGACATCAGTTAGTGATGATGGATCAAAGGTTATATCTTGGTAGCGAGTTGAAATGTGAGGATGGACCCAGAAACTTCATCTGGACCCCACATGGTGGGACTACATCCCGGAGGACGGAGGTTGTGTGCACTCATGAAGTTGGTATGGGCCTTCATCTCACGTCTGGGTTCTCATTATACTTGGATTATTTTCTAGTCATTGGACCTAGGATGGGTCTGGGCCTTCACGCCTCTGGTTGCTCAGTGTTTGTTGGGCCTTTGTTGGGCTCGGGACTCTCTTGAGAGTTCATGAAGCCCATTTGGCAATGTCGCGTGTTCTTGGTGGAAAATATGGACAACACATAGTTATCGTAAATAAAGTAAAATAAAACAAACTTTTAATCCAATCAATAAAACCAAAACATCATTCCAAAATACTTAATAAATTTCCTTAGTAGGCTCAATCCCTTATGGTCATTACTTCCTTGACATGTACGCCCTCCACTAGAGCTCTCCAACTTATTGTGTTGTAACCACATCTTTGCCTTTACCTGCAGCACATAGTACCCATGAGCCAAAGCCCAGCAAGAAGAGATGTGTAGGACACAACCTCAAAACCTTAACCATGAATTTAATCAATAACAATAAAGACAAACATGACATAAAATGAAATATCGTACACCAAGTTAAGTTGGACAAGTGTAGTGAGCACATTATAACGTAAGCATGCAATTTCGACATATGATAAGCATGCAGTTTCGTAACGTAGACATGCATTTTAAAATGTAAGCATGCCACACAATTATCACATATACATACAAAACACATACCATAATTACATGTAAGCTATTAAGCATAATCATACTCTAGCATATTCATTCATTAGCATAAACATATCATATAAGACAAACTCTACCATAAAATTACATCAATGATACACCCTGTGTGTAGGTGTCCACTCTTCTTACCTCTAAAGTAGCAGCGATCCACACACCTAATGCGTCTCTTCAAGTATCCTCAATGAGCCTAATTCTAGCGTCTCGAATTCGTTATTAAAGCTAAGGGTCTTGATTACTATGCCTGAAGGGCATAATTTGATTTATACGTGGAATTAATTGAATAAATGTGTGACTACGTGGCATAAATGACTATATGGTGATATGAATATATGTGTGGGCTCGTTCTTGTTAATAAGGGCATATTTGTAGTTTTGACATGTTGAGGGTATAAATGTGCTTATATGTGTTAAATGATTAAGACCACATTATTATGTGGATATATTTGCAGTATTCGGCTCGAGGCAATCCTAGTAAGCGGATTAGCGTAATAGTATCAACAGGGTCCAATACCTAGCTCGGGGCGAGCCTAGGGGTATTTCGGGGACTTAGTGCGTATTTGGGATTTATTGGTTGACAGGCAATTATTTGGTGATTGATTGAGAATTTATAAGACAATATGAGGATTAGCGGGAAATGTGACTAATGACCGTTTTTCCCTTGGGCATTATGGAGTAAGTTTTGATCTAGGGGCTTTTTGGTCTTTTGTGGCAAGGGATAGGCTTAGTCTTGGGCTGCCTTATCTATCTAGGGGGCTTAGGAGGTCTAGAGGCAACCAGAAGAAAAGAAACAAGACAGAGCCTCTCATTCTCTCTCTCTCTCTCTCTCTCTATATATATATATATATATTCAATTCTCTTCTCCCCTTGGTGTGCTTAAGGCTCTTGAGGATTTTTGAGGTGGATGATGGGGAAATTGAAGGAGCTGAGGCTAGAATTGGTGGAGGTTTATGTAACGACCCAACTTAAAACTCATTAATTTACTAAATAATTGATATTTAAGTAAATTAATATTTACATGAATGTCTTTGAGAAAAACAAAACTTTTATTAAAACAAACATGAATTAACATCTTTTACAAAACATGCAAGTCAAGATCTCGATATTTAAAATAAAACATGTTTTACATGCACGATGTAAGTAAAAATACACGTTTTAGAATCAACATAAAACCAAAGGTTAAAGACCTTTAAAACAATAATACATTAGTAACAACCCCTTGACCCCCAAGTCAACCAATCACATCATGCACACATCTAACCAAGCCTGCTCCAACTCATCGCCTCATCAACTACAATTATGCCTTTACCTGAAACACAGAGTACCCGTGAGCTAACTCCCAGCAAGAAAAGCTATATAGGACACAATCCCCAAGCCCAACAATATGAGTTATAAAACACAAACATAGACATAAATTAATTCATATAATCACAACCTAAAACTTATACTCTCCTAACTTATACCCTTACATACTTTATAACGTTCAGCAATAATTCATATTGTATCGCATCATTCTCATAGCATAACTTTACATACCATAGCATTACATAACATACAATAATCATAACATATCATAAAACAATCATAGCAGTATTACTGGTGTCGTTCCAGCCATAAACCAGTGCTAATCTGGTTAAGTGTGCAACCGAGTACGAGAAACGTAAGCATGCATTTTATTATAATGTAAGCATGCAATTTATCGTAACATAAACATGCATTTTCATAATGTAAGCATGCCACGCAAATATACAGCATATTCACACATAACACAATCACACATAACATGCATAACCTATAACATACCTCATAGCACAACCCATAACATAATTCCTAATATTACTCATAACATAATTCATATCATATTTCATAGCATAATTCTTAGCAAAGTTCACAACATAATTCGTAATAAAATTCATAGCATACAAATTTTACCACACTTAAGTACGTCGAGCGTACACCCTGCGTGCAGGTGTCCACTTTTCTTACCTTAGGTCCAGTAGCAACGCCATCACCTCCCTTCAAGTGCCTTGCAGAGTCCTAAATCCAAAACATATAGCATATATCATTTAGAGACTCATAACTCAAATCAAAGGTCATGAACCAAACCTTACCATTTCTAAGACCCAATCAACCTTATATTGTTCTTAGGAAAGTCCCAAAAATGTCTCCAAGAAGTTAGGGAGGAAGTCCCCAACAAACCCCATATGAAACGGCTTCAAAACGGCCTAAATACAACCAAAAATAACCTTATCGCAGTCAAGCGCCGCGACCCTTTAATTTTCCCAGATTCTGGGCACTTTGGGTGCCTAGGCGCTCTCTTTTTGCACTGCGGCGCTAATTCGAAAATCAGACGCAGACCAAACTTTGAAATGTCATAACTCCTTCAATATAAATCCGATTTCGATGATTATTTTTTGTTTTTCTCATCTTGAATCCCTCTATATCATCATATAAGTTTTAGAGATAAAAAATACAAAAAAATTTATGAGCAGCCCCTAACTCCATAACCCTAACAAATCTCATGAATAGAACTTCTTCTTCCCCAAGCTATGAACATATATCACAAAACCAGACCTTATATCATTATTAATTCATCCCTAACATGTTTCTGATCATTATAGATTGATACCTTAGTCTCTAACATGCATATAAACCAATCAACCCAACCTATCATGTTTTCTAATCAAAACCACCATTAACATAACCCAAACCTTCAAGAACAATCGAAGAAACTTAAAAAATGTGAAAAGTTCTTACCAAGAACATATGGAGCAACCTAAACCACGAAAATCTCCTCTAAAATCATCCTAATTGATCCCCCACACGAGTGCCTAGTGATCCATACGCATATGAAGAGACCCTCATCCTTCTTCTTCCTTAGATCTTGAACCCTAGTCTAGAGAGAGAGTGAGAGAGAGTTCTCTCCTTTGATCATGTGTTGAGCAGCCACCAACTTCAAATTCTGAGTCTAACCCTAACCCTAATCTCTCACTTTCTATTTATAATGACTCATTATCGCCAAATTACCATTCTACCCTTAATTTAAGCCATTTTAACAATTTCACTAAACCTTTTTTAGTAATTCTCCACTTAAACTATTATTTTTCATAATCCATGATTAATTTATTCCCCATAAGTTATATTTATTCAAATATGACCCCTCTTTCAACAATTCTTGATAATAAGGCCCCTAACACTTGAAGGAAATCATGATTCGTCACTTTAACACATATCTTGAGCACTTTAGGTATCTTCCAACATAAATTATCTTAAAATGATATAATATCACATATACATATTCATATAATCAAATAATACGTAATTTCACAAAATTACAAAAATACCCCTCAAGAGTATTAAATTACCAAATTGCCCTCATTAGACAAAACTACCAATATACCCATGAAACGAAAAGACGGATATTACAGTTTAGCTCAGGGTCAAATTGCAGTAGGGGTAAGTAAATTCCTTTGTTTTTATTGAATTGTGAGTTTAGATTTTGGTGTTATTGAGTTTTAAACTCAAGGTTTGGATTTTAGGCTTTGGTAATGTTTTGGCTTGATTTTTGGGGATTTATATGTTGCTTACGATGTTTGGAAATGTTTGTGAGGTATAGTTTTGGTTTTGGTTTGAAACTGTGATGAATTTTGGTGGGTTTACTCAGAAAAACGCAGGGAAAATGTGGAGAATTTTGGGTTTCGGAGCTTGAGCCAAAATGTGGAGAAAAACGCAGGCTCTGACTTGTAGCGTGTTGCAACCCTAGACGGATAGGTTGCAACTCAAATTGGAGAAAATAGCCAAAACATATTTTTAGGCTCAATCTCAAACCTAAGTGATCGAGAATGATTCTACCTGGATTAGTAGAATTTGAGGTCCTGGAGGCTAGTATGTTATTCTGAAGTTTTTAATTGATTTAGGTTTTAATGGTTATCTGTTATCGCTTTGTGGCTAGGGTTACCGTTAAGGCTCGGGATTGAGAATCGTGCTCGAGACTGCTCTACACCTTCAGCTCGGGACTCGAGGTAAGAAAACTGCATCCGGGTTGTGAATGGGGCTTAGACCCCTATTAAAAAATATATTATGATTGTGAATATATTTGTATCTGAGAATATCTGGATAGGCATGCTTGTATATGCTGCTTCAGATTGCTTGTTGTGCAGTTTATATTTGTGATTATATCTGTTTTAAAGGCCTGCCTAAGGGTGCCGGGGGTCGATAGCAAGCGTGCGGAATGCAGCCCGGCCTAAGTGTGCTGGGGTCAGCTATAAGACCAGAGGACTCGGCCTAAGGGCGCTGGGCCTGAACATTATACAATAAACATAAGTGTTGTTTGCACTTAACTAATTGTATTGGTTGATGAGATTTGTAACGCCCTGGATAGCCAAGACCGCTACACTATGTACTTATAAAGGTGCAAGACTTGCTAATCAAGTCATTATTTTAAAAACGTGTCATTAAACATGTAAGTGCTAGGGTTAAAAAGGTTTTGGTCTCAAAAGACTCATTTTATATAATTAAACTGTTATATACATGGGATCCCAAAAGAAACAGAGTTAAAATTAATTTACAGACTCCAAAAGATACATGAGTAATCACTAGCCATTCTAAGGCAAAACAGACAGTCTTTGGGTCACACGTCCCTGCCTAAACCTCAACCGTGGCGGCTGAGCAACTGTCTATGTACATTCCACTCGCTGAGCTCTCCAATCAGGGCTGGTCCAACTTGCCCTTGCCTTTACCTGCACCACGTAGCACCCGTGAGCCAAGGCCCAGCAAGAAAACATCATATATAACACAATCAATGATATCAAACAGTTAAGTCATCAAGCATGGTTTCTCATCAATTAATTCAGCACATATACTCAGATTCAAGATGCAATCAATCACTCATATCACATAATATCCAGGGCCGACAACTTAGGCCGCACCCTCTATTTAACCCACTGACTCTGGCCTGCTTAAACCGAGCTTAGTGCATAATAAGCTGTCCTCAGCTACCAGTGGCCGAGCCGCGCCCTGTGCGCTAGTGAAACCATTGGCGCCCTTAGGCTGTTGGTTCACTAAATAGCTTGCATGGCATAATACCATCATTTCAAGCCTTTACAATAGGGAACCCTTAGTTCCATCACATATATTCAACCAGGTGCAGTTTTCTTACCTTTAGTCTGTACGGTTATTGATTATGAGCAACGCCCCTCAAGCACGATCCGTTCCCGAGCCTAAGCCTTTATCACCTAGTCACAACCAAAGTATAGGGTTCCATTAATATTCAAATATAGGTTTCTAGTTACAAAACTAACTCCCGGCGATCCGAATTCCACCAAGCACGGTGGTGAAACCAATCCCGAGCAAACTAGACCACATTCCCAAGCCTAAAATCCTCAAGAGTTCATGTGCACAACTAAGGGTTGCGGCCCTTGAAGCTTAGCCACAGCCCTAGCCTCAAAACAGAACCAAGGTCATCCTGAACAAAGACATGCACCGCGGCCCTTGCTTTGGGCACCGCCGCACCCACCCTTGGCCGAGCCTCCTTGGCCTTTCTTCATCCTAGGGCCGCAGCGCTCTAGAACAGAGTCGCGTCCCTTCCCTTCAAACCCAAAAAACCCACCATTTTAAAGCTCAAAACCTCAGCCAAAACCACCCCTAAGCTCCCTACTTCAACACCCAATATCACCAAAGCTTACAAACCAACTTAAGACACACAATTCAACAGAAAATCCAGCCCAACACACACTAGAATCCTCTTTTTAATCTCTGAAACCCAAGAACATAAACACCCAAAACTAACCAGTCAAGAACCCAAATCCAAACCTCTAATTCATGGAGTAAAGCTTACCTTAATGATAGAACCTTTCCTCTATCCAAAGTCCAGCTGATTCCCAATGATTTTCCCAGCTCAATTCCACCTTAAACAACAATTGGACAGTACCTCAATAACCAATTGATACACAAAGTTAAACTTCAGAAAAAACACATGTATTAACCCTTACCTTAGTCTTGATTTAGTCCTGGATTGTTCACTGAGCTAAGCCTCAAAATTACCCCTGAATTCCTCTGAGTTCCCAGAAATCTACAGCTCCAATTTCTCAGGAATTTTCCTCTATTTTCCCCTTGAGTGTTTCTTGAGTGTTCCTTGAGAGAGAAGAATAAACTGAAGAAAGAAAATAAGGTCGGTTTATTCTTTTTTTTTTTCCTAAAGGCTTCCTAGCTTTTGTCCCACTCATTAAGTTAATTCCAAGGCTCGGGGTGCCGAAACCGTCCCCGAGGCCAAAACGGTAAAATCTCCCAATATTCTCGCCTAGACATCCTAACCTCAAATATATCTCCATATATTTATTTTCATGACCCGATAGTCTAAATCACTACCTGATACCTAAAGTACCCCTGACTTGTCCAGAGTCATATTTTAAGTCCCATTGTGACTATTCCCACTATCTGACCCTAGGATCGTCTCGAGTCGGGCTCTGCGGACCTGCCCATATAATAATGTGGTTCTCACATATATCACATATTTATTTCATATTATCATAGAAACATTACTAAACATTTAATTACACGTTTAAATCACATAATAATCCAATAATGCCCTCCTGGCACACTAATCAAGGCCCTTAAGCCTCATTAGCGAGTTTGGGTCGTTACAACTATCCCCTCCTAATGAGAATTTCGTCCTCGAAATTTACCTGAATAGCTTGGGATACTGATCCCGCATCGCTATCTCTAACTCCCAGGTCGCTTCCTCGACCTTGTTGTTCCTCCATAACACTTTCACTAACAGTATCGTCTTATTTCGCAAGACTTTGTCCTTCCGATCCAAAATCTGAACTGGTCTCTCCTCGTAGGACAAGTCCGTCTGTAATTCCAAGTCTTCATACCTCAACACATGTGTTGTATCAGAAACATACTTCCGCAACATAGAGACGTGGAACACTTTATGGACTCCTGATAGCAACAGTGGCAAGGCCAGCCTATAAGCCACCTGTCCAATCCTCTCTAGGATCTCAAAAGGTCCAACAAACCGAGGGCTCAACTTGCCCTTCACTCCAAACCTCTTCACCCCTCTCAGTGGGGAAACTCGCAGAAACATGTGGTCCCCAACCTGGAACTCCACGTTCCTACGCTTAGGATCAGCGTAGCTTTTCTGTCTACTCTGCGAGGAAAGCATTCTTGTTCGAATCTTCTCAATAGCCTCATTGGTCTTCTGAACCATATCCGGCCCCAAATACCTTCTCTCGCCCATCTCATCCCAGTGAATGGGCGACCTGCACTTTCTTCCATATAACATCTCATAAGGAGCCACTCCAATCGTGGACTGATAACTGTTGTTATATGAAAACTCGATCAATGGGAAGTACTTACTCCATGAACCTTCGAAGTCAATCACACATGCCCTAAGCATGTCCTCCAATACCTGAATCGTCCTCTCAGACTGTCCATCAGTCTGAGGATGAAAAGCTGTGCTGAACTTCAGCTGAGTCCCCATGGCTCTTTGTAGAGCTCCCCAAAACTTGGAGGTAAAGATAGGGTCTCGATCAGATATTATAGACTTTGAAACCCCATGGAGACGAACTATCTCCCTCACGTACAGCTCTGCATATTGTTCCACTGAATACGTCGACCTCACTGATAGAAAATGAGCTGACTTGGTGTATCTGTCCACTATCACCCACACCGAGTCATGAAGTCCAACTGTCCTGGGTAATCCTCCCACGAAATCCATCGTAATATCCTCCCATTTCCACTCTGGGATACCCAAAGTCTAAAGCAATCCCGTTGATTGCTGATGCTCAGCCTTAACCTGCTGACATGTCAAACATCTATACACATATTCTACTACATCCTTCTTCATCTCGGGCCATCAATACAATGACCGCAGATCCTGATACATCTTTGTGGCACCCAGATGAAGTGAGTGTGGCGTAGTGTGAGACTCATCCAGTATCTCCCGCCTAATCTCCTCATCTGCCGGAACACATATCCGTCCCTGATATCAGAGCAAACCTGTCTTAGAAACCGAATAATCCTTAGCTGTCCCCGCTAAGACATGCTGCCTAACTTCCTGCAACTGTACATCCACTAACTGACCCTCCTTGATCTGCTCTAACAAGGTCGACTGCAAAGTGATATTGGCTAACTGGCCTATCACCAGTTCTATCCTTGCCCTGACCATCTCATCAGCCAATTCCCTCGAGATCTGGATGAAACTATACAACTGTCCTGGACCCCTCCGGCTCAACGCATCTGCCACCACGTTGGCTTTCCCAGGGTGGTAAAGGATATCACAATCATAATCCTTAACCAACTCCAGCCAACGTCTCTGCCTCATATTCAGATCCTTCTGGGTAAAGAAATACTTCAGACTCTTATAATCAGTGTATATTTCGCACTTTTCTCCATACAGATAATGACGCCATACCTTCAGTGCGAAAACCAATGCAGCTAACTCCAAGTCATGAGTCGGATACCGCTACTCATAATCCTTCAGCTACCGAGATGCATAAGCTATAACTTTCTCATTCTACATCAGCACGCAGCCTAATCCCATCCTCAATGTGTCATAATAAACCACAAACTTCCCTTCCTCCGAAGGAAGACTCAACACAGGTGCATAAATAAGCCGTCGCTTCAACTCTTGGAAATTGTTCTCACACTTCTCTGACCAGACGAACTTCTGATTCTTCCTTGTCAATTCTATCATTGGTGAAGAAATCTTTGAGAACCCCTCTACAAACCGCCTGTAGTAACCAACCAACCCAAGGAAACTTTGCACCTCCGAGGCATTCCTCGGCCTCGGCCAATCCCTAACTGCTTCTACCTTGGACAGATCCACCTTAATCCCTTCTGCCCCAACTATATGTCCAAGAAAGGTCACCTCTGGTAACCAAAACTCAGACTTCTTAAACTTGGCGTACAACTGATGCTCCCTCAATCTCTGCAAAACCTGTCGGAGATGCTTCTCATGCTCTGTCTCTGAATTGGAGTAAACCAAGATGTCGTCGATGAAGACAATAACAAACTGATCCAAGAAGTCCTTGAACACCCTGTTCATCAGATCCATGAAAGCTGCTGGGGCGTTGGTCAGACCAAAAGACATGACCAAGAATTCATAATGCCCATATCGTGGCTGGAAGGCCGTCTTCGGTATATCCTCATCCTTGATCCTCAGCTGGTGATAACCAGATCGAAGATCAATCTTTGAGAACACCGTCTTACCCTGCAGCTGATCGAACAAGTCATCAATCCTTGGTAGAGGGTACTTATTCTTGATAGTCAACTTGTTCAATTCTCTGTAATCGATGCACATCCTCAAAGTCCCATCCTTCTTCTTAACGAACAACACTGGAGCGCCCCAAGGAGAATAACTAGGCCTGATAAACCCCAAATCCAGAAGTTCTTGCAACTGTATCTCCAACTCTTTTAGTTCTGCTGGTGCCATCTTGTACGGTGTCCTTGATACTGGTTCTATCCCTGGTGCTAACTCGATCTCAAACTGAATCTCCCTGCGCGATGACAACCCTGGCAGATCCTCAGGGAATACATCCAAAAACTCAAACACCAAGCTGGTCTCTCCCGGCCCTGCTGGCATAACTCTAGCAGTATCCACTACACTGGCCAGAAAACCTATGCATCCCCCTTGCAACAAGTCTCTGGCTCTCAATGCCGAAATCATAGGTACGTGGGGTCCAGACACCGCACCCACAAAGACAAAAGGGTCCTCGCTCTCAGGCTCAAAAGTAACCATCTTCTTCCTGCAATCAATCGTAGCTCCATACCTGGCCAACCAATCCATCCCTAAGATCATATCAAAATCCTCCATATCTAGCTCAATCAGATCCACTGAAAGTTCCCTACTATCAACCATCACTGGCAGTGCCCTAATCCATCTCCTAGAAACTACCAGTTCCCCTGTAGGCAATAAAGTCCCAAACCATGCAGTCCGATACTCACTAGGTCTACACAATCTATCAATCACTCTACTAGAAACAAAAGAATGTGTAGCACCAAAATCAATCAACATTGTAAAAGGAAAGCCAGTGCAAGAAAGATGACTTGTCACTACCGAGGGACTAGCCTCAGCCTCTGCCTGAGTCAAGGTGAATACTTGAGCTGGAGTCAAGCTATCCACCTTTCCCGCTTCACCTTTCTTCACTGTTAGGCAGTCTTTCCTAAGATGACCTACTGCCCCGCACACAAAGCATGCTTTGGCCTGACACTCGCCCAGATGACGTTTTCTACACCTCAGGCACTCTGGATAGGTCCGCCATGCCTCACTGCCACCCTGACGGCCACCCTGACCACCTTGACCCCTCCTATCAGGACCAGTAGCGATCGAAGTGTTAGGAGCCTTTCTCTTGAAGCCACTGGGGCCTCCACCCCTACCTGTCCCTGAATAAGGAGGCACCGCTCTACGGCCCTCATGCCTCATTGCGCTCTCCCTCCATATCTTGTTCTCTGCTTCCTCAGCAGTAAGATCCTTCTCAATGGCCTGGGCATAAGTTGTTCCTCCAGGTACCGTTGTGATCCTGACATCCCGAGCTATCATAGCATTAAGCCCCCTGATAAAACGATCTTGCCTAGCAGCATCAGTAGGCACAAGATCTGGTGCGAACTTTGCAAGCCTATCAAACTTTAGGGCATACTCAGTAACAGTCATATTGCTCTGCACAAGACTCACGAACTCATTAACCTTTGCTGCTCTGACAGCAACATTGTAGTACTTCTGACTAAACAAATCCTTGAAACCTTCCCAACTCAAAGTGGTAACATCCCTGGTCTGCGATGCCACTTCCCACCAAATGCGGGCATCCTCCCTCAACATATAAGTGGTGCATGCCACTATACCATGCCCCTCAATCATCATAAAATACAGAATTGTAGTGATCATAGTTAGCCACTGCTCGGCTTTCAACGGATCCGGTCCACCCTCAAAAATTGGGGGTTGCTACTTCATGAACCGCTCATATAACGGTTCCCATCTATTACCAACCCCCCCCTGACTGCATAACTGGTACCACTACAGGTGGTACAATAGGGGCAGCACTCCCTGATGGAGCCTGCTATCGCAGGATACAAATCTGCTCATCCTGACTCTGTAATCGAGCCTGCATATCAGCCATTAACTACTGCCAGCTCTCGGGGACTGGCGGGGGATTCTGTCCCTGATCATCACTACCGGTCCCGAACCTAGTGTCGGCTAGTCGTGTAGATTTTCTTGGACGCATAGCTATCCAAGTCAATCTGCAAATAACGACTCGGCAGTCAGACCATGATGACAGGGTAAAAAAACTTCTCCAAAATTCATCAATAAAGCATAACCAACCACAACCAACCAACATATAAGCATCCATTCTCAAGCACTGGCTGCTAATAAGCATGCCTCCAATCTCATTACACAATAACGATAAAACAAGCATTCATCCATGCACAATATAAAACTAATCATCCAAATATTCATTTACATGCACGGCGATGTTAATAAACATGCCTCAATATTCTCACACAACAGTCAAGGGCCAGCCCCTATCAGTATCTCATGCTTCCTAGTAATCCAGTAAATAACAACATTCATAGCTCATCTCAGGCACATAAGCAAATATATACACATTACCGAACCCTGATTTAAGCTTGTCTCTAGCAGCGAATATACATGTCTAGCCTGTCTTCAGGAACCCTTAAACCTAGGACGCTCTGATACCAAGTTGTAACACCCTGGATAGCCAAGACCGCTACACTGTGTACTTATAAAGGTGCAAGACTTGCTAATCAAGTCATTATTTTAAAAACGTGCCATTAAACATGTAAGTGCTAGGGTTAAAAAGGTTTTGGTCTCAAAAGACTCATTTTATATAATTAAACTGTTATAAACACGGGATCCCAAAAGAAACAGAGTTAAAAGTAAATTTACAGACTCCAAAAGATACATGAGTAATCACTAGCCATTCTAAGGCAAAATAGACAGTCTTTGGGTCACGCGTCCCTGCCTAAACCTAAACCGTGGCGACTGAGCAACTGGCTATGTACATTCCACTCGCTGAGCTCTCCAATCAGGGCTGGTCCAACTTGCCCTTGCCTTTACCTCCACAACGTAGCACCCGTGAGCCAAGGCCCAACAAGAAAACATCATATATAATACAATCAATGATATCAAACAGTTAAGTCATCAAGCATGATTTCTCATCAATTAATTCAGCACATATACTCAGATTCAAGATGCAATCAATCACTCATATCACATAATATTCAGGGCCGACGACTTAGGTCGGACCCTCTGTTTAACCCACTGACTCCGGCCCGCTTAAACCGAGCTCAGTGCATAATAAGCTGTCCTCAGCTACCAGTGGCCGAGCCGCGCTCTGTGCGCTAGTGAAACCCTTGGCACCCTTAGGCCGTTGGTTCACTAAATAGCTTGCATGCCATAATACCATCATTTCAAGCCTTTACAATAGGGAACCCTTAGTCCCGTCACATATATTCAACCACGTGCAGTTTTCTTACCTTTAGTTTGTACGGTTATTGATTATGAACAACACCCCTCAAGCACAATCCGTTCCCGAGCCTAAGCCTTTATCACCTAGTCACAACCAAAGTATAGGGTTCCATTAATATTCAAATATAGGTTTCCGGTTACAAAACTAACTCCCGGGGATCCGAATTCCACCAAGCACGGTGGTGAAACCAATCCCGAGCAAACTAGACCACATTCCCAAACCTAAAATCCTTAAGAGTTCATGTGCACAACTAAGGGTTGCTGCCCTTGAAGCTTAGTCGTGGCCCTAGCCTCAAAACAGAACGGGCGCTGCGGCCCTTCCCTTCGAACCCAGAAAACCCACCATTTTAAAGCTCAAAACCTCAGCCAAAACCACCCCTAAGCTCCCTACTTCAACACCCAATATCACCAAAGCTTACAAACCAACTTAAGCCACACAATTCAACAGAAAATCTAGCCCAACACACACTAGAATCCTCTTTTTAATCTCTGAAACCCAAGAACATAAACACCCAAAACTAACCAGTCAAGAACCCAAATCCAAACCTCTAATTCATGGAGTAAAGCTTACCTTAATGATAGAACCTTTCCTCTATCCAAAGTCCAGCTGATTCCCAATGATTTTCCCAGCTCAATTCCACCTTAAACAACAATTGGACAGTACCTCAATAACCAATTGATACACAAAGTTAAACTTCAAAAAAAACACATGTATTAACCCTTACCTTAGTCTTGATTTAGTCCTGGATTGTTCACTGAGCTAAGCCTCAAAATTACCCCTGAATTCCTCTGAGTTCCCAGAAATCTACAGCTCCAATTTCTCAAGAATTTTCCTCTATTTTCCCCTTGAGTGTTCCTTGAGAGAGAAGACTAAACTGAAGAAAGAAAATAAGGTAGGTTTATCCTTTTTTTTCCTAAAGGCTTCCTAGCTTTTGTCCCACTCATTAAGTTAATCCCAAGGCTCGGGGTACCGGAACCGTCCCCGAGGCCAAAACGGTAAAATCTCCCAATATTCTCGCCTAGACATCCTAACCTCAAATATATCTCCATATATTTATTTTCATGACCCGATAGTCTAAATCACTACCCGATACCTAAAGTACCCCTGACTTGTCCAGAGTCATATTTTAAGTCCCGTTGTGACTTGTCCCACTATCTGACCCTAGGATCGTCTCGAGTCGGGCTCTGCGGACCTGCCCACATAATAATGTGGTTCTCACATATATCACATATTTATTTCATATTATCATAGAAACATTACTAAACATATAATTACACATTTAAATCACATAATAATCCAATAATGCCCTCCTGGCACACTAATCAAGGCCCTTAAGCCTCATTAGCGAGTTTGGGTCGTTACAAGATTGGTTTATGTGCTTGATTGAGCTAAATATTATTGTTAAGCTTGTTTCTTATGTCCTGTTGTTGATTGAATTTATTGGTTTAAGTTTACTATTTATACACTGCTGCTTAGTTGTGCATGTTGATTTAAGTTTTCTTGTTGAGCCTTGGCTCACGGGTGCTATGTGGTGCAGGTAAGGGAAATGGAAAGTCGGACCAGCCATGAGTTGGAGAGCTACAGGGGCAGTGTGTACATATGCAGCCTACTCGACTACCACGACTAGGGTAGCCTAGGAGGAACTAGGGCTTAACCCTGTTTTGCCGCTTAGGATGGCTAATTTGTATTCCACTTGTCTGTTATTAGTCTGTAACCAATTTTTTGGGATCCCGTGTATAAACTTAATATTTTTAATGAAAAATAATCACTTTGTTGACCAAACTTTTTAATACCTAACCTTGACTTAGTCTTTAATTACACATTTAAGTCCAAATGACTCGTTTAGCAAGTTAAGCACTATTTAAACACACAGTGTAACGGTCTTGGCTAACCAGGGCGTTACAACTTGGTATGAGAGTGGTATAGGTTTTAGGGTTCCTGAAGACTGGCTGGGCGTGTACACTCGCCGCTAAAGATAAGCTCGACTCACGGTTTGGTATCTAATAACATGACTATGTGTTTAGTTTTTTAATTGTTTAAATTGAACCTATGTGCCTAATATGCATGCTAGAATAGAGAGCATGATGTATATGAATGTATTTTATGGGAATAAGGCTTGATAATTGATGCATGAACATTATAGATGTGTGTTTGATATGCATATTGCGTGTGTGGCTACTGTGTTGCTTGGCCTGCTCATAGAATAGTTCTGGATAGGAATATCAGGACTGATAAGTTAAGTCGTTGACTACGGACAAATTCATAAATTATGTATCCAAGGCAGTCGATTGGACTTGGCATGGTTAGTTTGGGGGTTGCAAATGATAGTCGGGGTCAGAATCCTCCATCTGGCAGTAGATGTTTGCTGGCATGTGAGCAAGACTGCAAAATCAGGAGGAGGAGATTAGGTGATAATAGGTACTGTAGCTGGTATTCTTGTGATCGGTTTAATCGGTATTTTCTTTTATGGTTCATATTCTGGATTAGGTTCATCCCTTTAGTAATTGGGTAAACTGAGATGTAGACAGGACATGAAAGCGTAAGAACTCAACGGAATCCCCCTCGAAGAAGACAAAGAAAGAGGGGGTAGGTCCCGTTGAGCTCTTAATAATCATAATATTTTATTCGTCTAAATGATAAAAAATAAAAATAAAATTCTAATGTTTCAAAAAACTCCATTTTCGTTTTTTATGATATTTTTAGAAAATTAACTTAAATTACTTGATTCAGAACATCTGTTCCTCGATAGTATCCGTCCATACTTTAATTTATTGAATAAATCTAAAAAATGGGTTATGATAAACCTAGAAAAAAAATGGAAACTACGAGACGAATAGGAATCTTTAACGAACGGGATCAAGAATGATTATTATTTCGACACAAGAAAGGGTTGTGGAAAATTCCTTTTCTTGTGTCAAAGACTAGGAATACAAAAAATTCCTTTTCGAATTAGAATGCTTTCTTCCTCTCATTCATTTTTTTGATACTTTGGTTTCTATTTTCTGCTTATTTATCTTATGGTTAGTGTTGAGTTAGATTGAGTTAAATAGGATTCTAGATCTAGTAGAATAGAAAACTATTGATTCATTCTATGGAATTTTAAATGGCATTTAAATCGGACAATAGTGACATAATCATACCGCTTCGGTTCGGTTTTGATTGAAAAAAGCAAAGAAATACATAAGTAAAGTCAAATAGTCTTCTTCACAGTATACATACTATAACTAGTAATGCGTTCCAAGTAATTCTCAAAATATGATATGATATAAGATAGAAAAAGAATATAAACAAGCCTAAAGACTTTTCAGAATTTTTTTGATAGAATTCCATACCATAACAGATTTTCCAACAAAAATCGGAGTTCTTTTTAGAGCTTGGTATTGAAAATCTGTGGATCTAGAAATTCATTTCGGACAATTGAACCTTTTCAAACTGTTTATTTTTAAGAACCAAAAATATTTGTGCCAAAATAAATGATGCCAAGAAGAGCAAAAGGCCTTGTACACGTAATGGATCTTGAAGTACTATTTCCGCATCCCCTTGACCAAATCCACCCACATTAGGATTACTCGTTAATGGTTGATCAAGTTTGATGGATTCGCCCTCTGAAACAAGAAGTTCAGATCCTGGAGGAATAATATCAACCACTTGACGTCCATCAGATGCCTCCACTACGGTTATTTCGTATCCCCCTTTTTCTTTTCGTATGATTTTGCTTACTATACCCGCCGCTGTAGCATTATAAACATTATTGTTACTCTTGCTCCCGTCGGGATAAATCTGACCCCTTCCTCTGTTCCTGCCTACATAGATGGGATATTTTAAGAAATGAACGTCTTTATTAGTAGCGGGGTCCGGGGAAAGAATAGGAAAGGTGATTTCACTATATTTTTGACCAGGAACGGGACCTATCACAAGAATATTTTTTTTAGTGGGGCGATAGCTCTAAAAAGACAGATTTCCCATCTTCTCTTTAATCTCGGGCGAAATACGGTCGGGAGGGGCTAATTCAAACCCCTCAGGTAAAATAAGAACAGCACCCACATTCAAGGCTCCTTTTTTACCATTAGCAAGAACTTGTTTCAGTTGCAGATCATAAGGAATTCGAACAACTGCTTCAAATACAGTATCGGGCAGTACCGCTTGTGGAACCTCGATATCTACGGGCTTGTTAGCTAAATGACAATTGGCACATACAATACGGCCTGTCGCTTCTCGTGGATTTTCATAACCCTGTTGGGCAAAAATGGGATATGCATTTGAAATGGGTGCCCTGGTTATTATATATATTAATAGTGATACGGAAATGAATCGAATAATCTCTTCCTTTATCCAAGAAAAGGTATTTCTAGTTTGCATGGTCCAATCATTTATCCCAAAAATTTCTACAATAAAATTAGATAAGTCACTAGTATAGTTTCCTATCTATGATTCTGCTATTTAGATTTACTGAAATAATTTTACTGGAATATTGAAGGAATCTCCCGGGTGGGTAGAAAGAATAAGTACAGTTTTGACTGTTTTGCTAATGTACAAAGTAACAAACATTATATATAATTTGATCGGTCGATCATTTTTCAATCATTCATTGAATGATAAATCACTACAAGTGACGGAGATACACGATTTAAATAACGAAAGATCCAATATTTAAAAATTGTATCTAAAATAACTGGAAAAGTAGAAACAAGACCGGATATAATTTGTTCATTATGAGCAAAACCAAAATCTTTGTAGATTGAGCCAATCATTAGTTCCCAACCATGGGGCGAATGGAATCCTATACATAAATCAGTTAATAAAAGAATAGAAAAAACTTTTATTGTGTCACTTAATTTATATAGAAATTCTTGAAGACAAGAGTTAAGAAAAATAAGTTCTTCATTACCTAGAATAGAATAAACACTTAGAATAAGGAAAGAAATTAGATTTGTTGAGAAATGTAAAATCGTATGGATACGGCCTTCATTGTCCATCTTGATCAATTGGATCATTTCTTTGTAGACTCCGACGTGAAACTTTTGTAACTGCCTTTCCGGGTAGTTGAGAAACCGGGTTCCATAAGAGAACACTGCTCTGTATATTTTGACAACAATGAAACTAGTTTCGGTTCAACCTGAGGGTGAGAACAGATGGAAATTATTGTATGAAAGATTCTAGAAGTATTATCCTCCATTTGTTCAGAGCTTAACAGTGGATGGGCATGATTAGCTCCATCCTTGACTATATGGTAGCGGTAGGCAATGATAGAGTGGCTTCTGCCATGTGTATGCAGCGGGAGGATGCCCAGACATGATGGGAAGTGGTACGCCAAACCCATAATGTTGTCATGATAGGTTGGGAGGAATTCAGACAATTTTTCGACGAAAGATACTATTGTGATGCAATTCGAATTGCAAAGACCAATGAGTTTATGAACTTGGTTCAAGATAGTAAGACAGTGACAGAGTATGTCAATGAATTTGATGGGTTGGCCAAATTTGTTCTTAATTTAGTACCAACAGATGTGGCCCGGAAGGAGCGAGTCATTTGAGGATTGAATTCGGGGATGCGCCAGAGCATTAGGATCGTTCCAATGCATGAGATTGTTACCTATGCTCGGACAGTAGGGAGGGACCTTGTTATAGAGGACGCAGGAGATGGGACATGGAGTGAGAATGTTGTAGGGCAATAAACTCAGGCAATGGTACCCCTTTTTGTGGGATCAGGTTGGGGTGGAGGCCTAGTCACCAAAAAAGAAAGACCCCTGATAGTTCTACTACTCCTTGTCCTGATAGGAGGGGGGTCATTGTATTCAGGGCGGCAGTGAGGCCTGGAGAAGTTATCGAGTATGTGCCAGGTGCAGGAGACGCCATCTGGGAGAACGTCGAGCGAAGGCATGTTTTCTAAATGGAATGGTTAGGTACCTTAAAAAGGATTTCTCGATATTAAAGGAGGGAGGACCAAGGAGTGTGGATGGCTCGACTCCAGTTCAAGTGTTTGTCTCGACGTAGTCAAAGCCTGAGGTTGGTTCCTCAGAGGCAACAGGTTAGCCTTCTAGTTCCCACTCTTTTATATTTATGATTGAGGTTCTTGCAATGTATTTCTCAGCAGAGACATAGATATGTGGGACATGCTATATGGTTGTCACGCCATGGGGCTAGAGATCTTAGTGTCTGCCTAGGGAAATTGGTAATTTTTAGGAGACAGATCAGAGTATTATTGGTGGAAAGTTAGCAGTAATTATTGATCGAGCGAGTTATATGAGGATTTTGATATGATTCTGAGTGTGGATTAGTTTTCCAAATAAGAGACAACCATGGACTGTAAGAAAAGATGGTGAAAAGCTTTAAAGTCGCCTTTCTAGCGCTGTAGCGCTGCCCACAGAAACAATACTTGGACTTCTCGCTCCCAAATGACTCAATTTTATCCAAAATAACTCCATTTTCTTCCACTTTCTCTTCATTCCACTCTTTTCACCATCTTAACATCAAAAACCTGAAACATGAACAAACAAGCATGAATCTGCAATAAAATAGCCATAAACTAATGAAAACCTTCCTAAAAACTAGACCATAAACAAGCCTAAAACTCATTTATCACTTAAGCTTGAAGTAACCTGTCAGAATTATAAAAGAACGTTCAAAACTTTCTCTCCCCCTCTCGTTCCCTTTTCGACACCCGTTCACATTTTCGAAGGAAACTCCAGTTTTAGGACTTGGATTCAAGCAAGGATTGAGGCATAACGATTCTAGGGAAGATTAGAAGCTTATTAGCTGGAGGATTTAGTTGGGAAATGACTTAATCAAAGGTAATCCAAGTTTTAAGTTCTAAGTTTTTAAAGCTTTTAAGCTTTGATTGGATTTTATGTTTTGATGAGTTTTTGGATGAATTGAAGCTTGGGTTTTATTGGTGTTGGATAATTAGGATGTTTGGGAACTTTGATTTTGGGATTTGGATATGTTTGGATAGACTTTTGGAGGATTTTAAGTGGGAAAAATCGTAGGAAATGGCAATTTCGTGGTCAAGTCGCGACCTTGTTCTAGCAAGTCGTGACTTGGACGAAGCCAGGAGCCAGGAGGGCTCTACCTGGGGGGCACCGCGACCCAAGAGGGGTCAAGTCGTGGCCCGCACCCAGAGCCCAAGCAAGGGCTCTCTGACTTGGGGGCAAGTCGCGCCCTGAGGGCCAAGTAGCGACCGGCTTGGGCATTTTTGCCTATATTTGGTTTTTAATCATTAGAACTTAACTCTAAGGGCCTGGGATCAATCCTACTACCCAGTTGAGTAGGATTCGACATACCGGAGGCTAGGTTTGGGTATGGAAATATTTAATTACTCATTTTTATGAGGTTTTATATTATGGTTGTGACTAGGTTATCGCTAGGGGCTTGGAAACAGGATCGTTCTTAAGGATCGTTTATTGGTAACATGTGCTTGGACCAAAGGTAAGAAAATTGCACCTAGTATGTGATGCATGTGATGCATAAGATACATATGATTAGGGCATGGCATGAATGTTGAATATGAGATTGATCAAAGTTGGAGTCTCTGTAAATGTGCATGATCATAATTATGCTAGCGAATGTTGAGTAATCATGTTGAATGCCTTATATTTGGATATTTGACATATGATATATGCATGGGTGCATTGCCTACTTGTGAGTAATACTGACTCATTAGTCAGAAACGGCATTGGTCGTATGGAATTGACCTATGAGTCAAGAGCAACACAAGCGTATTGAACGCAGAGTCGAAATGATTAGATCTAATCAACATAAGCATAAAATGCTTGACCGACCCCAAGTTCGATGAAAACTAAAAGTGTTGTTCTAGTCTAAAGGCTAGTTACTTAGAGCTAGGGCCAAAAGGCTCAGGTGATTGTAACATCATGTGGCTTAGGGTGCAAAGCCCAAGTGCGTGACTCATTAGTCACTTATCTGATTAGGGTGCGAAGCCCAAGTGCATGACTCATTAGTCACCTATCTGATTAGGGTGTGGAGCCCAAGTGCGTGACTCATTAGTCACTTATCTGATTAGGGTGCAGAGCCCAAGTGTATGACTCATTAATCACATATAAAGTGTGTGACTCATTAGTCACTTATTCAAATATGGACTCAATAGTCATCTATATAGGGCGCAGAACTCCATAATCATTTATTTGGACTTGCTTGCATGCATGAATAAAGCTACTATTGCTAGGTGTGCCTATTATGATTCAGTGACATGTTATTACTTGTTCATAAGCATATTGAGTTTTCTTGCTGAGCCTCGGCTCACGGGTGCTATGTGGTGCAGGTAAAGGCAAAAGAAAGCTGGACCATCCTTGAGTTGGAGAGCTTAGGTGACAATGTGTACATATGCGTCTGCTCGACTGCCACGGCCGAGGGTTTATAGAGGAACTAGGGTTAAACCCTATTTTGCTGGTTAGGTCAGCTGGTTGTAAATATTTTATTGTAAATAACCTTTAAAATATATTTTGGGATCCCAATGTATACAGTAAACGTTTTAGTGAAACATTGTATCTTTAACAAAAAAATTTAACCCTAAACCACTAATCACATTTAGTTACACAATTATGGACAAATGACTCGGTCAGCGAGTTTAGCACTGTTTAAAATGCACAACGTAACGGTCCCTAGGTAGTAGGGTGTTACATTGACCCTCATCTGGGCATGAATGGGATTGGAAGACCACCGATTCCTCCTTCTCTTTTGAGAGTGCTCGCCTTCAAATTTCCCTTTGCCACGATCTTGAGGTGTAGGTTGGGCTACAGCTTCAGCCAGGTGCACAGTTGGCATGCCAGTTGGCAGATCTTATGCCATGTCAGTGGGGTGCTCGAGAGGCACGCCCACTAGCAGAATAGGTGCCACTCCAGCTAGGTGCACGGGTGACACTCCAATTAGGTGTCAGGTTTTCTCTCCTCCGAGCATTAAGATTGTCTTAGAGGTCTGGTTGCTGTTGTCTCCCGAGGTAATCCTTTGGAGTTGCTTTGTGCCTGCAAGCATTCATATCATCTCGCAGGTGTAGTGCCTCAGAATTTTACTTAGTTAGAAAGTATTATCTTATGTCGTAGTATTTTATTTTTTGTGATATTGGTCCAAGCTAGGAATTATTTGGAAACTCGTAGAGCTAGTTATGAATTTTATAAGTTTTGCCTATAGTTAAGAAATATTAATTTTATCCTAAGGTTTAATTATTGTAGTTGGTCTTAAAAATATTATTTATTATATTCTAAGATTTAAATAGAATAATTAAGAGTGTGACATTTGCCACATGTATATTTATTAAGGATTTAAGGATTTTAGATGAATAAAATAATCAAGGATAAGCATAGGAAGTCTAGAACCTTCCCTCAGATGGTAGGATCTCATATTAATCAGTCAAAGTGGTTTAAACAACTTTGAGAGTGCTTAAAACGTGCAAAAACATGGTTTAGTACATAAGCGTAAGCCGATATATCGCAACTATAGGGGGCAATATATTGTTGGGTTTTGTGCCCTTATAAAACCATGTTGGACATGTAGCATGATTTCATATTATCAATAAAAGTAGTAGAAATCATTTAGTTTGACAACCGTGTTGCTTGCTTGTTTTATTACATGATTATTGAAATAATACAAACATTTATAAAATCCCGAACATATGGATAGTTACAATTATAGTGACTGGGTCACAGTGGATTATAGTTGTAATTATATGTTCAAAAGAACGAGTCCTAAGATTAGATCAGTGCATTGGATTTTCACTGATTAGGCAATCTACGATATGATCTACTTACACATTCAGGGTGTGATGTCTTGTCCAAGGCATCGACCAAGTAGATAAGATTGGATGTATTTAGTTACATTGGACTAGGACCGATATTGATTATTGATTGATAAATAAGTATCGTTGTTATCAAATCTAATCAATGTCACAACGTTGACCATATGTTAAGTCGATCTTAATTCTGAGTGATAATATTCTGCTAATTATATTATTTAAATCTTTTGACTTGTTCGTTACCAGCTTACCCTACGGTCTAGCCCATACTTACATCTTGGAGATTTATTAGTGTAATTGAGTGAGAGTATTATTCATAGATACGAAATCTATAACTTCTGTATGAGAAGTGAAAAGATGATTTCCTTAATTGCTTTGTTCAAAAGGTTAAATGATTGAGATCTCATTTCTGTGATTAAGTTCACGGAAATATCATTTATAAGGAACTTAGTGGGAGTTAAGGATAAAATATTGATGAGGGGTAAAACGGTAATTTGCACCCAGCTCGTTAGTAAGACATCGATAGAGGATTGACTGATTGTAATGGTTATAACAATGGATAACGTATTTATGGTTTTGAAAATACGTTCTATGAATTCAAGAGTTCAATTCCGAGTCTATAGTGGAGTCACGAGGAATTAATAAGGTAGTGAAATTATTCGTAAATAAATTCACGGTAAATTGTTGGAGCCTGATTTCATGGATCCATGGTCCCCGCATCACCTTTGAGTAAATCATCTAGAATGTCTCAATTAATTGATTTAATTATCAATTAGGATTTTTAAAGTTGACTAGGTCAATTTTGGAAAATTTACAGAGATATGAGATTTAGAGAATAAAAGAGAATCTTTGGGTAAATTTATTAATATTGATAAATTGGTATCAATATAAATAAATAATATTAAATCAAGTTTCAAATTATAATTAGTTAATTTGAATAAGGATTTAATTAATTAATTAAAAATAAATAAATAAATAAAAGGTTTTGAATTTAGGCCCAGTTGGGATTTAAATTCAAAACAAAGAGATTAGGCCCAAGTCCATTTATGGCAGCCCAAGGCTTTTATTTTTGTTTATTATTTTTAATTAATTTAAATTTAAATAAATCCCATTAAGTTGCCTATATAAGGAATATGATATCTAGGGTTTTCAGAAGCAAGTCAGTCTCAGTTGATTTGGGTAAGTGAAAACCTAGACACTCTAATCCTTTCTTAGCCACAATCTCTTCTTCTCTTCAAGATCTCTATCTCATGTGTTGAGAACCAGCTCACACTAGTTCTAGGTTGATCAAAGGCTTGGTGAGGAAGACTGTGTTGCTGATCTTGTTCAATCTCTTGATAATACTCTGCTACAGAAAGGAATCAAGGGTTAGAGAGATTGAAGGATGTAGTTGTTCCAGTTCCGCTGCGTAATGTAAGTTTTTACTTTACTCTGTATTTGTATCAATTTCATAGGAGCATGTTCTAGGAATTTGCATGTTTGTTTGATAATATGTAAATTGCATGAAAATAAATAAAGATCCTGCAATGAGTTTTTCCAACATATATCGCCTATGCTAATACGGAAAAACACGTCGACTTTGCATGAACGAAACCACAGACCCTCGGGAAAACAGGGCAGGCGATGTATCACCTTTAGGGGCGATATATCGGCTCCATGAGCCATTTTTAAAATTCTGTAAAATCTGAAGCTATAATCAATCCTCAACAGCTTTTACTTGTTCTTGAACGATTTTGACAGAGTTCTGGGCATTTGTTGAGCAGAAAATGCCATTTTTATTCATTTATTTATTGATTTTAATGGGAGTTAGTTTCATTCCTTGAAATCTATATATAGGACCTTCACTTGGTCAATTGCATTATCTTTCAAACACTTTTCAGAGCCTCCAAGCTGCTATTTTCATTCTAGAGAGAAACACTAGGGTTTTGGGGTTAAAGCTTTCAAATCTAAGCTTTTCTAAACACTTAGGAAGTAAGCTATGGTGTGATTTCAATGTTTGAGGTATAGATCGAAGCTCTAAGCTATCTAAGGTACTCTTAATCCTCAGATCTAGCCTATTTCTATTCTTCTTATTCTTTTCTTTTACTTCAAATTCTAACTCGTTATAATGGCTTTTGGTTAGGTACTTGATTTCCTTGAAACTTAAGATTTTCGGTAAGTCCTTATTTCGATGGTTTAGATCTTCTCTCCATCTTATTTTCTTAAGGAAACTTATGGTTTTAAAGTTTAGTTTATGGAGTTTCTGATCCCGCACTTGTCTCCAATATCTCAAATTTGGTAAGAAAAATAAGTTACATTTTATGTGCTATGTGTTATGTGTTTGTATGTTTTTATGTCTTTAGTCGCTCGGGAAATATGGTTGCTTAGATAGCAAATTCCAAGATTTTTATTGTTATCATAGACTATATTTGTGTCTAAACCTACCTATAAAATAGTAGTTAAGAGGACTATAGCAGTTTTTATCACATACTACAATAATGAGTTAATGGCCATTAATATTGAAGTCCATTTTATGTTTTATGTTTTATGTTTTAGTAGTTTTTCCTTACTGGGCATTATGCTCATTCCTTTTTATTTAGATTGTGTAGGAAAATGAACATGGAAGACGGGACGGGTCCAAGGTGACTTTGGTTTGTGTATTGGGCGAGGAACTAAAGGAATGAACCGATGGGATTGATTGAGGATGACGTTATTTATTTTTGAGTCTTTTGAATTATGTCTTTAAAATTTTCGCACTTAGTACTTTGAATATAAAAATAAAGATTTTTTTCTTTTTATTATTTTATGTATGAACAATGGGATCCCGTATTTTCATTTGGATTCTTCTATGTGTTAATAGTAAAGTTTTTATTATTTTATGTATATATCCAAAAGATTGTAGTTATGTCTTAGTAGTTTCAAAGGTCTAAGGTCTTTAAATTGGTTGGGTCTTTATAGTTGGTACCAAAGCCACGATTCATATGCATAAATTTCTCCTTGATACACACGCAAAAGTTCCGGATCTAACTGTTAATGTAAGTGTTTATGTTAAATCTAACGTTATAGTTAATATGTTTTCAGTCAAAATGAATGGAGTCATGACTTATCAGGATATCCATGCCATTAAGGCATTGAAAAGGATTAGAGAGCCAAAGGATACAATAGGTGTGCTAGAACGAATCACTCAAAGATTGGTAAGATTTTACAAGGAGATAGCTCACCTTCAATCACTAGGCAAATTATGATGAGAGACATGGATCAATATGTCCTTGTAATTAGGCTTTTCGGAGAAATGCCTTTTGTAGTTTCAAATTTGAAAGAATTATGGGAAGCTCTAGATAATGAGGATAACTTACCAATAATCATTAGATATTATTTTCTTATACTTAGGTTTACCTATAGATTTGAGTTTCGATTCACCAATGAACAAAGAATAATATCTTAATAAATATTCCCCGTAGTAGATTCGAGACTTATGATAATGATGATTATGAGGAAATAACTGGTGATATTTTAGATGAATGATCGGATGTAGAAGATCCTGATTTTTTAGAAATTTTTACCTTAGTTATTAATAGTATTATTTCTTTATTTATTTTGAATTATTATTGTAATAAGTGAAATTTTTTTCCAAATGAATAAAGTTATTATTATTTTGAATGTATGTATGAAATTTTAATTATTTTTTAAATCATAATTAATTTAGAATAAATTCAATAAATAATGGCTGAGTTTGGTGAGGGTGGATACAATCAATGGACTGAGTTCTATATTGAGAGTTTAGGGGGCCATACTAGTGGGAACGAATTTACTAATCCCAGCCCTCCCTCAATATGGTTAACTTCGGAACAACGACAAGTTTCGAGCCTGAGAATTAAGTCATATAGGGTTGTTAGAAACAGACTTAGAAAATAATAAAGATGGCCTAATAGTCGAAGTATAGAAACACACCCTAATTTATAAAGATGACTTACATAAATTCTCATAAGAAATCATAACTGGTAGGTTTGAGTTATGTTTGCTTAAACTAAGTGTTTGCCTTATAAACTATTAGGGTAAGTTCTAACATGTTTCTCTCGACGGTTAGAACTCTGCCAAAAATATCACTCCAAATGTCTGCACGCACTAACGGCAATGCCCCCAGCACCACCAACGTGACACTCGAGACCCCTCCAGTCTGAAGAAGGGGAAGACTTGTTGCCACTGTTGCTGCTAATGAAAATGCACCACCTCCGGTTGAGAACAACACTGAAGTTATTCAGTTACGACGACGAGTAGAAGAACTACCGCAGCAACAACGACAACCTTAGCCGCAACCTCAGTCAGCGGCTCAAGCACCCCAGCCAGAGCAGAATGGAGGATATCCAAATGGTGGATTTCCAAATGGAGGATATTTGTACGGGGGATGGCCTATGGAAAATTTCGCACCCTATCCAGCTCAATACATGGAACTAGTCTACTAGCATTTCCGAAAATAGCATGCCCTGAATTTTGAAGGGACAACCAACCCCTCTGAGGCTGAGGAGTGGCTAAGGAATGTAGAGCCAATTCTGACACACATGAACCTCGGCAACGCATATCACATATTCTGTGTTTCTTCTCTACTGAAAAAGGATGCCAGAATCTGGTGGGATCTGGTGCAGCAGACTCACAATATCACCACCATGACCTGGGCCAGATTTGTGGAGCTATTTCATAAAAAGTACTACAATTCAGCAGTCATCGCTACAATGGTGGAGGAACTTGTCAGCCTGCAACAAGGAAATTTGTCGATAGTCGAGTACGCTCAACAGTTTGATCGGCTAGCAAAGTTTGCATCAAAGTTAGTCCCGAATGAATACTTGCGGGTAACCAAGTTTTCTAGAGGGCTTAGACCAAAGATCTCTTTAGGGAATAAGCTGCCAAACCCCAGAACCACTTCTTATGCCAATGTCCTGGAAATGGCTATAGAGGTGGAGAGACTCTAGGGAAATGTTAGCAAGGAGGAGGCGAGCAAGTCAGACCCCAAGCAACAGAATCAAACTCTGAATGGTTGAAACCACAACAACCATCATAACAATAATGGACAGAAAAGGAAGTATCCCGATAATAAGCAGACCGACACTGACAAAAGAGCACGGACCAACAACGACAATAACAAATCGGGCTTTGTGGAATACCCTTAGTGCTCCAAGTGCCAGAAATGACATTCTGGGGAGTGACGTGCAAACAACAAGGGTTGCTACAAGTGTGGCTAGGAAATTCATCTAAAAGGATAATGTCTACAGCTCAAAGCAGAAGAGAAGAAAGATAACAAGATGGTTCCAGCCAGAGTCTTCACTTTGACCTAGGGAGAAGCCGAAACCAATAACAAGGTGGTCACAGGTAAGCTTCCTATCCTCGATAATATATGTTCAGTATTGTTTGATTCAGGAACAACACACTCGTATATCTCGTTAGGAATGATAGAGAAACTAGACAAACCTTATGAAAGATTTAGAAATAGGATTTTTATGGAACTGCCTTCGGGCGAAATCGTTCTATCATCACGGATAGTACGAGGAGTACCGATCAAAGTCGAGGACACGGAGCTAGAAGGAGATCTGATAGAGCTAAAGATCAAGGATTTTGATGTGATACTAAGCATGGACTTGCTAGCAAGACATGGTGCAACCATCGACTATCAACACAAGCAAGTGACGTTCGAAACCCCTGAGGGTCAGATACTGTGTTTCATGGGCAAGGTTTCAGGACTACGGACACCCCTTATCTCATCTCTCCCAGAGGATGATAGAGAAAGGATGTCACGCATTCTTAGCAAGCATCGTAGATGTTGCATGGGAAACAATATTAAAGGTTACAGACGTCCACATTATAAAGGAATTTCCAGAGATATTTCATGATGGCTTACCAAGGTTACCCCCTAACCAAGAAAATGACTTCACAGTCAAACTAGTACGGGGAACCGAACCTATCTCAAAGGCACCGTACCGGATGGCACCTACCAAACTCAAGGAGTTAAAAACATAGTTACAAGAGCTCTTAGACATGGGATTTATCAAACCAAGCCATTCGCCATGGGGGGCACAGGTTCTATTTGTGAAGAAGAAGGATGGAAGCATGCAGATGTGTATCGATTACCGCAAGTTGAACAAGGTGGCAATTAAGAACAAGTACCCGCTACCCCGAATCAATGACTTATTTGATCAACTCCGAGGAGCGACAGTATTTTCAAACATCAATCTACAGTCTAGTTATCACCAACTCAAGGTAAAGGAAGAAGATATACCAAAGATGAATTTTAGGACTCGATACGAACATTACGAGTTCCTAGTTATGTCTTTTGGTCTTACCGATTCTCCAGCCGCATTTATGGACTTAAAACCGGGTCTTCAAGGACTACTTAGACAAATTTGTTGTGGTATTCATTGACGATATATTGGTGTACTCCAAGGAGGAAGTCGAGCACGAGGAACACTTAAGACTGACCATGCTGCGACTGAAGGAACACCAACTTTATACCAAGTTTAAGAAATGCAAATTTTGGCTATCACAAGTGGCGTTCCTCGAGCACATAGTATCCAAGGACAGAGTCACAGTGGACCCAACTAAGGTAGAGGTTGTGAAGGATTGACCAAGACCAAAGAATGCATTAGAGGTTAGAAGTTTTTTTCGGGCTGGTGATACGAATGTTTCTACTGCAAGCGTACATTGTATTGTAATATAGTTTTAATTCAAAGGATGTCGAACCCACAAGGAATGAATAGGTAATTCCACCAATTAATATACTGTTAAAGTCTACGAATTTAATTAGATAATTCGAAAAGTAATTGAAACAAGAAATGTAAATGAATAAACGAAAGAAAACAATCTTGGAAATTGACTTTATAATAAAAGAATGTACTAAAGTAACGATTTCACTATCTTAAATAATGAATCACAATTTCTTTATTATTCTAATTAATTTTCCTTATTTGTAATCTCAAGAACCCTAATGTATTGCATCTATCTTTCTCAAGCATACATGCAATTAATCTCAATTAATCAATATGATATCTCTATTTGCTATTAATCAATCAAGAAGTCATTAAGCAATTGATTATTTTAAAGGAAATTCATAGAATTCAAGGAATCTCTCGAACTCACAATCACCCTATGTCATATTCTTCCTAAGTCCAATCTAAGGCCATCTCTCTCAAGCATATACCCTAGATTTCAATTCACAATAATGGCGACCAAACATTAATATTATGATACAAATTAAAGCAAGAGATAAGAACAAATAAGAAGAATTTCATATGAATAATAAATGAAACCTTAATCCAAAATCAAAATAGATCCATCAAGTATGTTAGCACAAAAGAAGTTCCGTTCTCCATTACAAACACAAATATAATAGCAATGTAATTGTTCATAATTAAAAACTAGATAAAAAGATGAGGAGAATGAAAACTAGATTGAATGATTATGATGTTGATGAAGTCTAGCCTTTGTTCTCCTCTCCAAAAGTCTATCTCCAGGTCTAATCTTCCCAAAATTGAATACTCCTTTTTTTTCTCATCCAAAGCGCTTTTAAAAAATAAGTTAATTAAAGTCTGTAGACGCATGGCGCTTTGGCGCCTAGCATGCGATGCAATTGTGCCATACTTATTTTCCAGAAGTCCTGTCATTCGCACACAAAGTACTTTTGATTCCACAAATGGTGCTATTGCGCCTCATACACGACGCTATTGCGCCAAAGATAGCGTTTCTTGATTTTTCGTGTTTCTTGACCTGATTGCTTCATGGTTTCGACACTTTACTCAATTATGTACAGTATACTCCAAATTCACAATAAAATCATCATTTTAAGCTCGACAGTGCACACTACAAAGAACACATCAAATTTATACAAAAATCTTAAGAAAAACACGATAACTCATATTATTAATGATCACGAATGAGTGTACAAATGTGCACTCATCAGTTGGCAGGCTATTGCTGGAGGTTTGTGGAAGGCTTTTCTAAGATAGCCACTCCACTTACCAACCTGACCCAAAAATAGCATAAATTTACCTAGACAGATAAATGTGAGGAAAGCTTCCAGTTGCTCAAAGACAAATTGTGTTAAACACCAATGCTTTGCGTACTAACACCCAACGACAAGTTTGTAGTATTCTGTGATGCATCCAAGCAAGGGTTGGGTTGTGTATTAATGAAAAATGACAAGGTGATAGCCTACGCCTCAAGACAGCTGAAGGAATATGAGCAACGCTATCCAAACACACGATATGGAGTTGGCAGCGATGGTTTTCGCAATAAAAATCTGGTGCCACTATCTATATGGAGAGCGGTGTGAGATTTCTACGGAACACAAAAGCTTAAAATATTTCTTCACACAAAAGGATCTCAACATGAGGCAGTGCAGGTGGTTGGAAATAGTAAAGGACTATGACTACGAAATCCTATAACACACAGGAATGCAAATGCCGTTGTAGATGCATTAAGTCGGAAGAATTATGGAAATCTGACATCATTATCCGGAATTGAAAAGCCGCTATAGCAAGAGCTGATTAATGACGGGATAGAAATAGTCATGGGTCAATTGGCTAACTTGTCCATCCAATTAAGTTTACTAGAGGATATACAGATCAGGCAAGGGCATGACGACACGCTATTATCGTATATAGCTGGAGTAAAAAAAGGAAAGACTACGGAGTTCTCTATATCAGGACGTGGGTTCTTGAAATATAAGGGTCGGGTATGCGTGCCAAATGACCATGGGGTTAAGATGAAGATATTGGAGGAGGCACACACTACCCTATACTCAGTTCACCCGGGCTCCACCAATATGAATCACGACCTTAAGGCACTATATTGGTGGTCGGGAATGAAGAAAGATGTAGCAAAGTATGTGTCCAAATGACTAACATGCCAGCAAGTAAAGGAAGAACATCAGTGACCCGCAGGCTTATTACAACTGCTTAGTATTCCGGAATTGAAATGGGAAGACATAGCCATGGACTTCGTAACAGGACTACCACATACAAGCAAGCGGCAAGGCTCAGCTTGGGTTGTGGTGGATAGACTCACAAAGCTAGCTCACTTCCTACCTGTCAAGACTACGTACACGGTGGACCAGTACGCAGACATCTATGTTCGAGAAATTGTATGATTGTATGGAATCCCTAAGAACATAGTATCCAACAGAGGTTCAGTGTTCACATCGAGATTTTGGGGAAGCTTGTAGCAAGCCACGGGTACCAAACTAAGTCTCAGTACATCATTTCATCCTCAGACCGACGGATAGTCTGAGCGTACCATACAGATTTTGGAAGATATGTTGCGCGCTTGTGTATTGGACTTTGGAGGATAATGAAGTAAGTATTTGCCACTTATAAAAGTCTCCTACAATAACAACTACCAGGCAACGATCGGTGTGACGCTCTATGAACTTCTTTACAGAAGGAAATACCAGTCATCGTTACATTGGGGCGAGGTAGGAGAAAGACAATTGCTTGAACCTAAGGCTGTTAGAGAGGCTCAAAACACAGTGGAGCTAATTAGAAAGTGTATGCTCGCTGCTTATAGTCGACAAAAGAGTTATGCGGATGCCAAGCGACGAGATGTGGAATTCAAGGTCGGAGATCAAGTCTTCTTAAGGATATCTCCAATAAAAGGAATGAAGTGGTTCAGGAAGAAAGGCAAACTTAGTCCCTAGTACATAGGTCCTTTTGAGATATTGGACAAGGTGGGACCAGTAGCGTATAGATTAGCCCTACCGCCAGCTCTAGTAAACAACCACAATGTGTTCCACATCTCGATGCTCTGTAGATATGTTTGAAATCCATCCCACGTGCTCAGGTACTATACGTTAGCACTCTAGAAAGACTTAAGTTATGAGGAACGACCGGTTTGCATCTTGGAAAAAGGGGGTAAAGGAATTACAGTCAAAGAGTATTCCGACAGTGAAGGTCTTATGGAGTAATAGCACCAAACGGGAGGCAACGTGGGAATTGGAGGAAGACATAGAAGCACGGTATCCGGAATTGTATGGTAAGTAAATTTCGAGGAAAAAATTCTTTTTAGTAGGGGAGAATTGTAGTGACTCAGAATTTTACTTAGTTAGATAGTATTATCTTATGTCGTAGTATTTTAGATTTTGTGATATTGGTCTAATCCGGGAATTATTTGGACACTCGTAGAGCTAGTTATGAATTTTATAAGTTTAGCTTATAGTTTAGAAATATTAATTTTATCCTAAGGTTTAATTATTTTGGTTGGTCTTAGAAATATTATTTATTATAGCCTAAGATTTAAATAGAATAATTAAGAGCGTGACATTTGTCACATGTATATTTATTAAATATTTAAGGATTTTAGATGAATAAAATAATCAAGGATAAGCCTAGGAAGTCTAGAACCTTCCCTCAGATGCTAGGATCTCGTATTAATCAGTCAAAGTGGTTTAAACAACTTTAAGTGTGCTTAAAACGTGCAAAAACGTGGTGTAGAACATAAGCATAAGCCGATATATCACAACTATAGGGGGCGATATATCGCCTATGCTAATACGGAAAAACATGTCGACTTTGCATGAACGAAACCACAGACCCTCGGGAAAACAGGGCAGGCGATATATCGGCTCCATGAGCCATTTTTTTAATTCCGTAAAATCTGAAGCTGAAATCAATCCTCAACAACTTGTACTTGTTCTTGAATGATTTTGACTGAGTTTTGGGCATTTGTTGAGCAGAAAATGCCATTTTTATTCATTTATATATTCATTTAATGGGAGTTAGTTTCACTCCTTGAACTCTATAAATAGGACCCTTCACTTAGTCAATTGCATCATCTTTCAAACACTATCAGAGCCTCCAAGCTGTTATTTTCATTCTAAAGAGAAACACTAGGGTTTTGGGGTTAAAGCTTTCAAATCTAAGCTTTTCTAAACACTTGGGAACTAAGCTATAGTGTGATATTGGTGTTTGAGGTATAGATCAAAGCTCTAAGCTATCTAAGGTACTCTTAATCCTTAGGTCTAGTCTATTTCTATTCTTCTTATTCTTTTCTTTTACTTCAAACTCTAACTCGTTATAATGGCTTTTGGTTAGGTACTTAATTTCCTCGAAACTTAAGATTTTCGGTAAGTCCTTATTTCGATGGTTTAGATATTCTCTTCATCTTCTTTTATTAAGGAAACTTATGGTTTTAATGTTTGGTTTTAGGAGCATATGATCCCGCACTTGTCTCCAATATCTCAATTTGGTAAGGAAAATAAGTTAGATTTTATGTGCTATGTGTTTGTATATTTTTATGTCTTTAGTCGCTCGGGAAATATGGTTGCTTAGATAGCGAATCCCGAGATTTTTATTGTTATCGTAGACTATAGTTGTGTCTAAACCTACCTAGAAAATAGTAGTTAAGATGACTATAGCGGTTTTTACACATACTACGATAATGAGTTAATGGCCATTAATATTGAAGTCCATTTTATGTTTTAGTAGTTTTTCCTTACTGGGCATTGAGCTCATTCTTTTTTATTTAGATTGTGCAGGAAAATGAACATGAAAGGTGAGACAAGTCTGAGGTGGCTTTGGCTTGTGTATTGGGTGAGGAACTAAAGGAATGAACCGATGGGATTGATCGAGGATGACGTTATTTATTTTTGAGTCTTTTGAATTATGTCTTTAAAATTTCTGCACTTAGTACTTTGAATATTTAAATAAAGATTTTGTTCTTTTTATTATTTTATGTATGAACAATGGGATCCCGTATTTTTATTTGGATTTTCTATGTGTTAATAGTAAAGTTTGATTATTTTATGTATATATCCAAAAGATAGTAGTTATGTCTTATTAATTTTAAAGGTCAGAGGTCTTTCAATTAGCTAATCGAGTCTTTATAGTAGGTCGGGCTATGCGCGATGGTGACCATCGTCCTCAAGGTATCCCACTTCTGTTTCCCCCTCGGAGTCGACGTATTTGTTATTAACCGAGACACTTATTCATTGTCCCCAGTTAGCAGAGACATTTCTCCTATTTTCCCTTTGTCTAGGGTTTCTGTGAGGTTGGCGAGGTACTGGTAGGACACCACCTCTAGGCCTAATGCAGTCTGTCGTGACGCGCCTGGGCGGAAGGCTCTGGGCTCCATGGACGCTAGTGGCCTGGCAGTGTCCTCTGACACCGTGACCCTGTGGGTCGTTGGCCCTCCTCTGGGCATGAATGGGCTTGGAAGCCTGACGAATCCTTTTTCTCTTTTGAGATGGCTCACCTTCAACTTTCCCTTTGCCACGATCTTGAGTTGAAGGTAGGGCTACAACTCCAACCGGGTGCACAGGTGGCATGCTAGCAGGCGGATCTTACGCCATGTTAGTGGGGTGCTTGGGAGGCACGCCCACTGGCGGAATAGGTGGCACTCCAGCTGGGTGCACAGGCAACACGCTAACTGGCTGCCTAGGTGGTACTTCGCCATGAGGGTCCACTTGCAGCCCTTGAGCCGCCAAAGTTTCCTTCATGGCAATAACCACCTCTTGTAATGCGGCGATATTCCCTTCCTAGGCCTCGATTTTTTGTTGTTGGGAGGCGATTTGACCCTTGAAGGCCACCACTTTTGCTAGCCCCTCCATGTAAAAGGACTGAGAGTAGTCACTCTCATAATAGTCGCATATGTCCTCGTTGCGTATTCGGTGTTTTCATCGTAACCATCCTCCTGGGCCACCTCCGAGTTAGTTGGTGGAGGGGGTCGGTTGGGTTCTCTTCCCTCAATGACGGTGGTGTTAGGAAAACTTTATACATAATCTTTATTTATTTTCGTGTAGATCCAATATTAAACAAATTAATATGAGATAACCTAGAACATGTTTCTAAAATTGAATTCAAAGAGAAACATTGATAAGAATACTTACAGTATACGCAACGGAATGAATGAGTCATTCCTTCAGTTTCTCTAACCCTTGTATCCTTTTTGTCGCAGAGTATTATCAAGAAACATGAACCGTTCTTCTAATTTCTTCACAGTCTTCCAAAGTATCCTTAGAATCACCTAGACTAGAGTGGACAATTCTCAACACATGAGATATATACAGAGAGAAGAAGAGAAAATAACAAAGAAGCTTAGAAAAAGACTTGTGTTGAGAGAGAATCTAAAACTATCAGAAAATCAATGATTAAACTTATGAACTTGTGTTTTGACTTCTCTCTAAGCACTCCTTTTATAGACTCAATTATGTCATTTAATTTAATTTAAAAAATCAATAAAATTATAGCCAATTTGAAGCCCTGGGTCAAAATTATCATGGGCTTTAGGCCCATGAAATTTCTCATTTGATTATAAGCCCACTGGACTTAAAATCAAGGCTTGTATTATTTTCTATTGATTTAATTAATTAAATAATTATTTATAATTTGAAACTTGATTTAAACTTATTTATTAATTTAGATATCAATTTATCTTAATTAATAAATTTGTCATAATTTCTCTTTTCTTCTCTAAATTACATAACACTGTGAAACTATCCAAAATTGACCTGGTCAACTTTGATAATTCTAATTGATAATTAAATCAATTAATTGAGACTATCTAGATGATTTTATCCAAGGTACAGTGGGGACCATGGGCCTATGAAATCAAACTCCAATAAGTTATCATAATTCTAACAAATAAATTTACTAACTTATTAGTTCCTCGTGACTCCACTATAGACTCGGAATTGCACTCTTGAATTCATAGAATGCTCTATAACAAATATAGATACGCTATTAATTATCCATTGTTACAACCACAATTGTCGCTCAATCCTCTATAGATGGTCTACAATGAGATAAGACTAAAATACCGTTTTACCCCTCATTGTATTTTATCCTTAAAACACTTAGTTCCTTGTAAATAATATTTCAGTAAATTAATTTAATTACTAGAATGAGATCTCTATCATTTAACACCTTGAACAAAACTAAAAAGAAACCATCGTTTCACTTCTTCATCAGAAGCTATAGATGTCATATCTATGATTAACACTCCCACTCAATTATACTACCGAGTTCCCAAGATGTAAGTATGGGCTAGTCCGTAGGGTAAGCTGGTAACGAACAAGTCAAAGAACTCAAATAATACAATCAGTTAAAATAATAACCACTCAAAATGGAGATTGAATTGACCTTTGGTCAACTATATGATATGACTAGAATAGATAATAACGGTATGTTTACTTATCTTATCAACTATCAATATCGGTCCTGTCCGATGCAACAAATACATCCGATCTTATCTACTTTGCTAATGTCTTGGAAAGAACAAAACACTACAATGTGTAAGTAGATCAAATCATAGATTGGAAAATCAATGTAAATCATGTGCACTGACTAATCTTAGGACTAACTTATTTTGAACATATAATCATATTTATATTCCACTGTGATTACGTCACTATAAATACGATTAGTTATATGCTCGAGATTTAATATAAGTTTATATTAAACAAATAATCATGAAAATAAAACATGTGAGCAAAGTGATTGACTAAGTCAAAAAATGATTTTTATTCTTTTATTGATAATAAAATGAGATTACAAAGAAATTGGGTTTTAATTAGGGCATAAAACCCCAACAGGTGGGAGGAAAGACATCATCAATTGCGTTTCTTCTGGTAGTCACTATTCCTTAATCTTCAAATCTTTCTTCAAGCTCTCAATGAAAGCACAAAAATGTTGACTGTCTTTTTCGCTATCAATTAATTAAAATAAACTTAAAGAAAATGCAAGAAGAAGACACATATTTTACGTGGTTCAGGTTATTAATTAACCCTAGTCCACGAGTCTATTGTATTAGGATTTGAGGAAGCTTGACTGTTTCAAGCTTTAATGGAGTTCAGGAAGCTCTTGGCAATGCTTTGAATACGAAAGTGCGGAACCTTTACAATGTGTGCCCTAGCCCTATTTATAGAGGCTAAGGACAATTAACTCCCGTAATGGATATTTATTGCAAAACATTCCCACTTAATCAGGGCATAAAAGCTAATAAATACATATTTCCATAATTAAGGAGGTGGTGGGCACGTTCGTATCACACGGAGCCCATTTATGAGGTTACAACCCACAACTTTTTGGGGTAACACGTCCCTGACAATGTTAGGGGGTAGTTGCATGTTTTCCATGTCAGGCAACGTAGTTAGACATACTGCTTGTCACCTATACGGACTTGTCATCACGACTTGAGGAAACAGTAACATGTCATACAATTGCTTGTGGTCCAAGGTCGATGTGCATGACATCTAACACTTAATTCCAAACCCCGAGGACAACTCTCCAGACATGGAGGGCTGGATCAGAAAAGGAGTTGAGAAGTCCCTGATGATAGTCCTCGAGGCGTAACTCACATGAGGACATTCTTCTCTAGAGGCAGATCACAACAGGTGGGGAATGGCTTACCTTCCGAGGAGCTCTGGGTGAGCTCACCAGGACTTCCTTAGCTTTCGTGGAGCTCAATTACTCTCTAATAATTGCCACATGTTAGTTGGTAAAAACACAGACAACATTGTGGAATTCTCATATTTTAAACTTTTTTTTTGCTAGAGTTGCCATATTTTGTGGCATAAGTTTTATGTCCATAAATATAGAAAATAACTTGTTTTTTCCCATATTTTTGTAAAAGTCAATTTAGATTGCGAGATATACATTTTAAAAATTTTATTTTTCTCTTTATTCTAAATTTTCCTTATTCCTAAATTTTTAAATGAATAAATTTTTTTTTAAAAAATATATATATATAATACTTAAATAATTTGTTGAGAAAATAGATAATTTGATGTATAATATAATATAAGAATTATTTTGTAAAATATAAAACATAAATTTTATTGATGTATTTTAAACTATAAAATAAAAATGTCATTGACAGTATTCTCTAAGGCCTTTAAGGTACATAGTAATATACTAATGTATTGTTGTTTCAGCTGATGTATTTTCTCTAAGTTTTTTTTATATATAAAATTAATGATATCTTTATATATATTGCAAAAGTTGAAAATCTGAAGATACTTTTGTAATTATGAAATTTTCTTGGCAAAATTGAAAATCTGAAGATACTTTTGTAATTATGAAATTTTCTTGGCAAAATTGAAAATCAGGTATATAGTCTTTTAACTTCGGGGTTACAAGCAAATTAGCCCCCAAATCAGACATTATTTTGATAAATGTCTCTCTTTCAAAAATAATCAATAAATGGCCCATTCCAACAAATTAATACAATGAAATTCCATATCTGCCCTTCCCTCTTTAACCTAGGGTAAGCCCTAACATTCACCATTCATCTCGTCTCCTACCCTCAAGGTTGAATCTCTGCTCCAACGCGGTTGAATCGCCGAAGACGAAGCTAGGCTCTCATGTAGCCATTGTCGAAGACTGAAGCTAAACCACTCGCCTCTACCTTTGCTGAATTATCTAAGCTCTCTGTAAGTTCTCTCTCTCAATGTCTCTTTATCTCTTCATTTATCATTTTCTTCAGATTTTGAAAGGCCTTGCAATTTAAGGTTTCAAGGTTGATACAATCATAAATGTGAAGACGATTCAGATTAGTCGGAAGGAGCCCCTCATCAAGAAAGGAAACACCCTCCCATCCACTGATACCCAAGTGTTCTAGACAGGAGAGTCTGTGCAAATCCCATTGCTTATGGTTCTCAAAGAGTATTTCAGTGTACCATAAATTCAGCCACTTCACTTTCGAGTGTGATCCCCATTCGATAAGCGATTCCAACATTGGACAATGCTCTATACATACGGAAGCAAGAGAGGGAGGGGCTATGATGGTCTGCTGTTGAGTTCTCGAGTGTAAAACCACCATTTGTTGGCAGTCAGAGATATACAGAGATTCCAAGGATGGAAGATAACCAGGTAAGCCAACATTAAGCTTTTCACATTTTTCCAGTCGAAGTATTTTAAGAAGAGGAAATATTTGCAGACCTTGTTGCATAGCTTCACTACTAAATGACCAATCTTTCCACTCCAACATATCGTAGATCTCTAACAATTCTAGACAGGTGAATAATGGACCATTGTGATGATTCTCATCACCTATTGAGACCACACTATCACATCCAATAATTTTGAGATCTTTGAGAAATGTCAGTTGCCCAAGTGGTGGTAAAATATAACAATTTTTACAATTTAATAACATGATAGATACTAAATTTGAAAATGAAGAGTTTCCAATCCAATCCGAGAATTTTGTACCTCTGTAATTTTCAATACCAAGATGCTCCAAGTTTGTATGAGGTCGAAGTGCATCAAGTATATGCTCATCCAACGGTTTTAAATTGAGTACATCTTAATTCTTAGATTATTAAATGAGTGCCCTATACTATACTATATTACTATTACTATTGCTACATCATTTTATTTTCATTTTCTCACCTTTTTGCCTTATCTTTTTTCCCACAACTAACTCTACTACTACTACTAACTCTAATTGATTAAAACTTCTCATTGGCAAAAGAATTTGCCAATAAAAATCTACTATGACATTATCAAAGAGAAGAGAAGAGAAGAAAAGAAAAGAAAGGACAAGAAAGAACAAAAATGTAGAAGGGCTTTAAAGGCATGATAATTTTTTTTATTATTATATTTGTTATAAAAAAGTTAGTGTAACATATCCACCCTTGACAAATATAAAAAATATGGACAGTTAGGAAATGAATAAGGAGAAGATATTGTATTGATTGGTATAGATTACTTCTGTGGTATACATAAAGTTTTGTAATGTCATGTTGATTTAGAATTTGTTAGCTATTATGTTGTTTGGTATATTTAATTTGACATGTGGTATATAAGAATTTTCTCAATATTATCATAATTTTTTTTAATGAATGAATGAATTTCAGATTTGTTAGAATGATAGGTGTTTATGAATTAATGAATCAATATCTTTTTTAAATTATGGTATATCACTTTTGTTTATACATGTATATGCATTGTGATTTGATATATGTCTTTTTTACAATTTGGTATATTACTTTTGTTCATGTGTATATATGTTTTGTTGGTTGTTTGGTTTTTCTTAGTTTCACCTCCTTGTTGCTGAAACTTGAATCTATTTTGTCACCAGACGCATAGCTGCTCTTAAGTATACCTATTTTCTACTCTTCTTGTTTTTCTCTTTGGTTTGATTTACATGCCATTGTTTGCATTTTACTGGTATTGTTTTTTTATTAACTTATGGTATGACATATGTGTTCTATACAGGAGTACAAGAAAATGGAATATATTACATCTGTAAATCAATGGAACAAAAAGAAGCTTCAGTTTCTAGGAAAGTTGGGAGTTATAGAATCAATAAAAAAAAAATTAGGTGCTAGGTTGATGAGTATTTTTAAGAAAGGCTCTCTAGGACATTTATTAGACTTAAAGATTACACCCATGAATGCACTAGTACACCATATGGTGCTTAGGACTCTAGAGAGTGGAGATGATGAATTAAAATACATGGTGAATGACCATGTATATAGTTTTGGTTTGAAAGAGTTTAGTATTATCATGGGATTGAAAACAAAAATAGATCCTTCTATAGAAAGCATGACATTTAAGCAGGGTTCTATTTGGACAAACTTATTTCCTGAAAATAAATCGGTCACAAAAAAACAATTAGAAGAGACTTTTATAAAATATGATGGATGTGATGAGGATTTGTTGTTGAAGCTTGCTAGGTTACATTTAGTAGAAAATTTTCTTCTTGGCAGCCAACCAACAAAAGTTATTGAAAAAAAATACATAGATATGGTGGATAATTATTTTGTTTTTGATGATTATCATTGGGGGAGAGTATCATTTGATCTCACCTTTAAATGGCTCAAAAAGGCACCACATAGGACGAGTGATAGGGGGAATTATCCTGTTGATGGATGTGCAATTGCCTTACAAATTTTTGCATTTGAGATCATAGGAACTACCCATATCTATGCAAACAAACTAGGAGACCAAATCCCTAGAATAACAAATTGGTCTTCTACTGAGCAACTTGAGCAACCGACTTTTGAGAACATTTCCACCAAGATGTTTCAGGCTCCCAATGTAAGTAATCCAAACTTAAAAATCTTATGATGTTTCAAATAAATATGTGTATATTTAGTAGATTATGCTATTTCTATTTTGGTATATAAAACTTCAACTTTGGTATATAGTTCGGTCTACTATGCTGTGTGACTAATTAAAATATAATTTGTCATTTTCAGGTTTCTTTATTTCAAATGATACCAACTGATGAAGAGATGAGGAAAAGCTACATGGTTGAATTCAGAGATGCTGAATTCAATGAGGAAATTCAAGAAGAAGCTGGACAATCTTCTAAAGCTGAGTACAATTTCGACATCAGTGAGCTTCTCAAGCAAAATGAGAAGCTTCTCAGACAAAATGAGAAGCTTCTCAAACAAAATGAGAAGATTTTGACACAAAATGATCACTTTGGAATCTGAAATAAATGACATGAAGAGGATCATTTATGACATCCACAAGAAATTTTTTGAAGACAACTTGGAAAAAAAACAAAGGCAATACAAATGTGTCATCAGCAAGGAGAACAACAGAGGCACAAACATATGATCAAGAAGAACCAATGGAGGTATATGAAGTATATATATATATATAACATGCAATATAAAATATTTAAAGTTTTTTTTTTTATCTTTGACAGATATTTATAATTGTGTTTTTAGTATATGTGTTTTTACCTTAGGTATATCTAGTTTGGGTTAAGGTATATGTGTTTATATACTAATGTAAATTTTCTTCTAAAATACTAAAAATGAAAATCATTTTGTAGGATGAATCACCAATAATGACCAGCCCATCACCACTGCAACAAGAACCTGCTGAAGTACAAATTGAAGTTGAAATTGAGGTAATTGTTTCATAGTTTGCCTTTGATATATATATAATTTGATGTTATACTTACTTTTATAACAAACAAAAGTGTTTGAAGGGAAAATTTCAGTTAAGGTATATGTGATATATACCTTTTTAATGGGGGATATTTATTTTCAATTAGTTTAATTATCTTTTTTGCTCTTATAGCAATTGTAGCCTATGATATATATATTTATATACTTTCTTCTACAATACTAAATTTTACCATTGTTTCTAGGAACAAGCAACAACTGTTGAAGGAAAAGAACAAGAAAATATTGAACAACAAGTTGAAATTGAGGTATATGTTATACAATTATTTGGTAATTTGTCTATCGTTTCTCATTTGTTTTTGGTTATATATATATGCATAAATTTATATTTATATTTGTTTTGATATATCTGTTTTTCCTCTTGTATATCTATTATAGCCTGTGGTATATATATTTATATACATGCATTATTTTTTTTAAATAATATTTAAACTTATCAATTGTTATTTAGGAACAATCAGCTGCAATTGTAGAACAAGAACATCAACAAGAGCAAGAAAATATAGAAACAAAATTTCAAATTCTGGTATATATCAGTATATATTATATAATTATTTGGTTTTTGAAATATTTCAATGATATATTTAATTTTGCCTTTGCAATATTAATACATATCTCTCTATATTAGTGCAAAAATAAGTTTTTTTTTTCTTTTTGTTAATTTTGCAGAAAAAAAAAAAGAAAAGAAGCAAGGAGTGTACACAAGAAAAAAGAAAGTAGAAGAAAAAAAGGCAGGTCCCTTGAAGAAGAAGAAGAGGAAGAGGAAGACTAATAATTGAATACTTTAATAATATCTGTTGTTTAACTTTATGTCAATAGATATTGTTGTTTAATTTCAAAAAAACTTCAGATCATTTGTTGTTTAACTTCAGTAGCTGAACTACACTTTTTATAACATTATGTAAATCTATAAACTTCATTTCATATTTATAATATATGAAATATGATGATTATTAAAATATTCTAATGTCTTAAGCTATCAATATATATATATATACATGATATTTTTATGATGTAAATATAAGAATGTTATATCAAATGATATACTAGCTAATATGAAAATATGTATATTGATTTTCTTTTATTGCTATAGGTTTTTGAAGAACCCAAGGAGCTTGGAGAAAGGACAATAAAACCTGGAATTGCTCAAAAGTCACCATACACTACGAAGTTTGGGTCAGCTGAAGGAGAGAGTACACGTATAAAGAGAGCAAAGCCAGACACTCCCACAACACCAAAACACTCTCAACCTTCTTTTGATTTAGGGATATCACCTTTGGAAGCTCCATTGCTTGTCTCCCCACTTCAAGCAGTCCAACAACTTGAAGAAATCTCACCATTTCAGCAAGTTCCATTGCTTGTCTACCCACTTCAAGCAGTTCCACCACTGAAACAAGCCTCACCATTTCAGCAAGCCTCAACTTTAGAAGATGAAGAAAACATAATAAATCACCCATTTACAGATGAGATTGAGAAACCACCAGCACTAACATTATGTAAGGATTTTGCAAAGTGGCCGAAAGAAGGTTTCGATGAACGAAAAGGGTAAAATTATTCACTATTTTAATTTAAGAAATATTAAAAAATTTAATTACATATAATGATCATTTTATCTGTTCTTTTATAGGACATATGTAGAAAAGGAAGCGATTGATCCACCATTTAACTTTGTGGAAGATGTTGTGAAGCACAAAATGTGGTTCTATGATATATGGTCTATGATAAAATGTATCAGTGATTATGTAAGTTTCTTTTCTTCTGTGTTTTGCCTCATATAATGTATATTTTTATTTGCAAAACTTATCCTTTGGACTGGAGTATTTGTTATTGCTGTTGCATTAGTTTATTTATTTTATTTGCTGGTATATGTATTTTGAATAATAGTATATTTGTCTTGTGCTCTTTTTTGTTTTCTAGTATATGTACTTTGAATAATGGTATATTTGTCTTGCTCTTTTGTATATTTTGGTATATGTATTTTCAATAATGATATATTTATCTTATTCTCTTTTTTTATTCTCTAGTATATGAATTTTGAAGGATGGTATATTTTTCTTGTGCTATTTTTATTTTCTGGTATATGCATTTTGAATAATGGTATATATATTTTGAATAATGGTATATGTATTTTCTAGTATATGAATTTTGAAGGATGATATATTTGTCTTGTGATCTTTTTATTTTCTGGTATATGCATTTTGAAAGATAGTATATTTTACTTGTGCTCTTTTTTATTTATGTCTTTTGATGAATGATATATTTGTCTTGCTCATTTTTATTTTCTTGTATATGTTTTTTGAAGAATGGTATGTTTGTCATGTTTTCTTCCATGCTTCTATCTTAATAGATGCATTTAATAATATTAACTTATTGTTCTTTCAGCATATGGATGTTGTGTTCTATTATTTGCGTAAAAAATTTAGACATAATAATACAAGGTGCACAACAATGGATGCCATATGTGATCGCTACATCAACAAAGCTTGGGAGACATATATCAACAATCCAAGCGAACAGTTCTCTTGGGAAAAAAAGCCTTATGCTTACCTACTGAATTGTGCAAATGGGAAGAAAATTAGAATTCCTATACCATGGATTAATGTGGACTTTATCTACAGCCCTGTTTACATACGCGATATGTACCATTGGGTGCTTGTTGAAATCGTCTTGAAGAGCAAAAAGATTAAAATATATGATAGCATGGCTGGGAAAGGGCACAAGAAGAATGTCATGACAGCTGTAACTGCATACTCAATGATGATACCCATGCTTCTACAATCTATAAATTTTTACAAGGAAAGGAAAAATATTGAAGAAGGAGATTTTGATATGGAATTTGTGGAAGACTTGGAAGTTCAACAAAATGGGTAAGTTTAAATATTTTTTTGCAAACTTTGAATAAAAATGAATCTTATTGGATGTATGCCAAACTTTTTAGTATATATCTTTACATTTTAGCTTTGTTAAAATGATGGAGATGTTTGTCTCTAGTACAAAAGCTCTGGTATATCACTTTTATTTGTTGTATATATGTTTTGTCATCTGTTATATCTTGTTTTTTTTAGAAAAAAATATGACTTTTTTTGTGTCTTTTGTCTAATGCAGATTTGATTGTGGAATGTTTGTCATCAAGAGAGCTGAAGCTTTGATGTCGAACAATAGTTTAAAAGATATCACAAACCAAAAAATGCGATTCTTTCGTGAAAGTTTAGCTGTGGAGCTTTATGCTTGGGGAAAGGAAAAACAGAGGAGAAATACTGATAGCGATACAGAAATGGTTTTGTAAACTTACCACACACGAACAACTTTTTTTTTTAATATTTCTGTACAAAAAGTTGGATATTCATATGTAATTAAAAGATATCTTAGTTAAAAGATGTTATTCAATTATACTAATATATTGATGTTCACTATAGATATACTATTTTTAATAAACTCGTATAACACAACAAATTAGACAAACCACAGATATACTAAAGTTGTAAACTTATATACCATTAGACAAACCAAAGATATACCAAAGTTGTAAACTTATATACTATAATATATGCAAAGACAAGCTATTGATAATTATGATATACTGTCATATAAATTATAGATATGTTATACTATTAAACATGTATGCCAAAAGCTTTTATTTTTTATTTTTTATCATATGGTATAACATAAAACAAATAATAAATAAAACATGGTATAAATAATAAATATAAATGTATTTTTTTATTTTTAACAAAATTAATTAATATGGATACTTGAATATGGTATACTACAAGTCAAATAACATATATACCATGCAAATAAAACCATAGTTAAAAAAAATGTTTCTCCATAACATAAAGAAATTACCATTCATGAGTTCTAATATACCATAGAAAAAAAAATCTTATAATCATTTTAAAACTATATACCAATGAAATTATTTAACTTAGATTTGACATAAGCTAATTTTTTTAATTTACGAGAAGCAATAGAAACAATGATATATCGTTATACAAAAAACATATATACCATACTTTTAAACTTATATACCCCAAATATATATACCATATTTTTATTTTTATAGCTAAATAAAATTAACCTCAACTAATATACCAGTTTTCAAAACAAATATACTATAATATTAAACTCATATACCACAATATATATATACAAAGTGATATACTTTAAGAAATAAATAATAGTGTTATTATTATTGGAAGTTGCCAGAAACAAGTTTCCTTTCTGAACTTTTATTTTAACATAAAGTAATTTTAATTCTAATATACAATAAAACAAACAATTAATAAATAATAGAGGCAGTGATATACCATTATAAAAATATCAGAAATACTACACTTTTAAACTTATATACCACAAATAAATATACCATTTTTTTCTCTCTATATAACATAGCTAATTAAAATTAGCCTAAATTAATATACTGGTGTTCACTATAGATATACTATTTTAATAAACTCCTATACCACAACATACATATATATATAGAGGTATTGTAAGAAAACAATAACAGTGGTATACTGTAAAGCAAACAATAGATATACCGATCTTGTAAACTTATGTGCCATACCAGATTTTTTTCTATTGCAAGTTATACATACAAAATACATATATCGTAATACAAATAGAAGATAGACCATGCTAATGAAAAGTACAAAAAAAAAAAAATATCTTCAGATATTTCTATATCTGATATACTGTAACACAAATAACATATATACTGTTATGATAAACTTATATACCATAATTTTTTTTATATGTAATCAAAAGCAACAGGTGTTGTGATATACTACAATAAATAATAATATATGTACCCTATTTTTTTTTAATAAACCATAAGCAATAGCCACTGTCATATACCATAATTCAAATAACAAATATACTTTTAAACTTATATACCATTTTAAATTTGATTACAGAAGATACCATAATGTATTTGAAACATCAAATCTAATTGAGATATAACACTTTCAAAGATAAATGTCATCAATTAATTGAACACACTCATATTTCTAACATGACCTATAACCAATTGAATGTAGCCAAATTATTAGTGGAAAACATCCTGATGTTCCAAATCCAACAAATAGTAAACTAAAAGTGGTAAAACTAAAGTGAATGTTTAATGAGGACGAACACAAGATTTCAGCCTCTTCATAGATTTCATCTTCACATGAATAGCATTTCTACATCTTTTACGATTGTGTCCATTTTCATTGCATCGACCACACTTAATTTGCCTCCTTTTTTCACCAGCTGAAGGAATCCTCTTCTTTTTTGGTCTGCCAGCTCTTCTCCTTACAATGGGTGGCAGCACAACATGATCTTTGACAATATCAGGAATATCCCAAAACTTTTGACTTCCCACTGGATGGATTATTCCATTATATGTGCTCACAAAAACATCCTTCATGTAAAAGTCAGAGACATAAGTATAATGGCACAAGTTTGCTTTTCTTATGGCAGCACATGCATGCGAGCAAGGGATTTCATCTAAGTCCCACTTGCGACAAGTGCAACTGCGCTTTAGAATTTCAACAACAAATTCTAAGTTACCATCAACAACTTGGTAAATTTGATGACCAACAGAGTATACCTGAGTATGAAAAACATTAATCAATATTGAAACATGTGCACTAATGGTACTATATATATACTGTCATTGGTAAAAAAATATACACATAGGTAAATAAAAGATATATCTAAAGTTGACTTACATTCATAGTTCTACCTAGACGATTTTGCTCAACAAGCTGGTCTTCTGCCCATTTTGACAACCTTGTAAATGTGCTTGCTGCTTCCAAACGACGTGTATCAAACTAATTTTGAACCTTTTGCCTTAAATTTTCCAATAAAGCTACAACTGATAGTTAAGAAACAACATTAGATCAATATGTAAAAACAATATATATATATTACATACATATACATGCCACTGGAAATCATATACCATAAACTTTATAATTTTTTTTTTCTAGTTTAACAAATAAAATAAGCAATACTTTTTGCTGCATCTTGTATATTTCTCAATATACCAGTTACAAAATACAATATACCATAATAGAAAATGAATATACCAAACAATAGATAACAAACAAAAAATGAAAACCAGAAAAAAAAATCTGAATCAAACATATACCAGGAAAGTCTCTAGCTTCTTTCCAAACAGAATTTAAGCTTTCAGATATATTTGAGGTCATAATGGTGTATCTTCTTCTAGCAGAATATGATCTAGCCCATTTCTCGTATCCAACTTGAAGAAGATATTCATGAATTCTTGGTTGATTGACTCCATTTGGCGCATATAAAACTCAAAGTCAATCTTTAAATAAGCTCTTGAACAATTCTCAAATAGCACATCATGGCCCTTGAACTTCAATGCAGATTTTAGGTTGTTCAACAAATGATAGGTGCATAGGACATGTTCTGCATCTGGATACACAGTAGATATTGCATTCTCAATACTCCTGTGTCTGTCTGAAATAATAACCAAATTATCTCGAGTTCCTAATGCACCTCTTAATCTTTGGAAAAACCAAATCCAAGAAGAATCATTCTTAGAATCTCCGATGCCAAAACCTATTTGGAATATATGATTATTGGCATCCATGGCACATGCCATGAACAATGTTCCTGCAAATTTAGCTGTTAAAAATGTTCCGTCAATTGATATGACTGGCCTACAATACTTCCATCCTTCAAGGGAAGCTCCAAATGCCATGAACATATACAAGAATCTGCCTTCATCATCAGTTTGATAATCAACCACTGAGCCTACAAATGGAAATGATTGTACAAATCATAAACACAATTTACATAAAAAGATGGCTTGTTTTTCCCACTCAGTACAGGAAACACATATACTATAGGTGAAAAAATATATATACTGATGACAAAAACTGATATACTAAACATGATAAACAATAAATAACCAAAAAAACTACATAGAAATATGTGTTATTTATTGAAATATGTGCAGAGTACATCATAAACATATTTTATTAAAGAAAAATACATAGATATATCAATAAAAAAAAACTACACCATAAAGACATACACAAAAACAAAACAAAAAATTACAAACCAAACAATCACATACCAGGATTAGAAGACTTTAGAGCATGGAGATATGATGGCAATAGAGCATATGACTCATCAGCAGATCCTTGTAATGCCTCCAATGCTTTTTCCTTTGCCATACGAGCTTTGAAGTAACTAATATGGACCCCATATTCTCTCAACATATGAGCTACTATCTTTTTAGGACATGTTGTTGCATCATCTCTTAGCAAGTTAGTTACACAATCACTCACTAATTTGCTAGTAGCTTGACGATGATCATTTAACACAACATCAATTGGACAAGTATGATCCTTGACATACTTCCTTACCATCCAAAAATCTCCATTTCCATACTTTGAAACCCTCATGTACCATTCACAATTTGGAACTACACATCTAACAACCAATCTAGTTTGGTTAAACTTAATAGTCACAAATTCAAAAAAATTCTTAATTGAGATCAACCCTAATGCAGTCTTCAACTTTTCTTTATTTTCAAAGAGGTATTTGACTTTCAGATCTTCCAATCCAATGGGATCTACAAATATAGAGTCTACGTTTTCTGAAGTTGGAGAATTGTTCATGTTGGTACTTAGAACAGTTGAACTACCATTGCTCCCACCATGAGAATTTGACAATGAACCTACTTCAAAGTTTGTGCCAAACTTTGAAGACAAATCTGATTCCATTATAGAGGAGTGGTCAGTAACAGACTCCAACAACAAACAATTATTCTCAATGGACTTTTGAATTAGTTCAACCATTGGACGCTCCTCAAAACTTACAATGAGTGGGTATTTCATTTCTTTGTCAGATTTTGCCATATGTAGGTACCAACTCATACCACTATCACCCATAACTTCTAAAATATTATTTCCATTCTCTCCAAGGTTCATATCAACAAAAATCCTAATGTAGTGGCGATGACAATCCAACTTTAGAGGCAACTCTTTATACAATAGTTGTAAAGCATCTAAAAATGTGGCATTGTTGTTAAGCAACATAGCTGTCAACCTATAACCCATGAATTTTTTGTTGTCATTCCAATGTCCATCATACAACATTGTAATAGGAACCTTTCCCATAATTGAAAAAAAAATTATAAGAAAGAAGGAAGATTAGAAAACACAACTTAGTATACCACAACATTATTACACATGCTAGAAAGTAAAATAACATAAGATATTAAAATAAATATACCAAAATTATGAAACCATATACAACATAAAAAGGAGAAAAAATTTGGAATAATATTGGCAAACCAAGTGTGGTATATGACACCACACAAAACAGATATACCAATCAAATACATTTCAACCAACCCATTTAATACATTTCAACAAGCACATTTAATAATTTATATTGCAACTAAACTTCATGGGCACCTTCCAATGGTTAAATAGCCTATTTAATTCAGAATTTTGATCAAATATATGATGACAAAACCAACTTAAAAGAGACTTTCATTGATGGAAGAGTTGAGTTGTGGAAAACAAACTCAAATTGGCATGTCTCATTATATTTGCTTCAAAAAACTATTTGACCACTCTAGATTTAGAACACCACCATGTATTTTTGCACTTTATGAACTCAGAAAGAAACCATATAAGCAAAGCAAAGATTCTCAAAAACAAATATACCCTTCCAAGGAAATCATTAAAATATAATCATAAACAATTGTGAGGCAAAATTAATAGTCTTGTATTTAGAAGCAAATCAGTAAAAAATGGACAGCTGGGAGTGCAAAAGACTTCAAGCCAAGTGACTTAAATTGCCAATTTGTAATGAAGACCCCATTAATATTTAACACATAAAACTTTTAAAATTAATAATAATAACAAAAAAGCTAATGGTGGCACAAGAAATCAGTCCATTTGTATTAGATGCTAGGATATAAAATACATATGCTGACATAGATGCAGAGGGAACAAAAAAAAAAAATCAGAAATCATTCATTAGTATATCTCAATACAGATTCCAAGAGAAAATTATAAGAATCCTAAATAGTAACTCCAAATGACAAAATATTAAAATTGCACATAAATTAAAGCCTTATTCATTTAGCTTTGAGATGCAAACTAAATGCTTGAAGAGCTATAAGAACTTCTTTTAAACTCTCCTTGGAGGGTTCATTGCAAACACATCTAAGTCTTTGGCTATAACAATAATACAAAGTTAAAACCAAATTTGTTGAACCTCATCAAAATTGCTATCCATAATGGGTTGTATGCTATCACTTATTTTCTACATACAACATATGTAGAGATAAATTAAAAATATACAATTCTGAAAATGCATTTAGTTCTAGGCCACAATGGTTTCACAGAAACAATGCCAGAGACAAAATCAATCAATGCTAGATTGATGGCCACCTAAAACAGAAATGTTCCTGAACCGCACAAAGAATATATGGAAGAGAAATATACAATTCTAAAAATGCATTTAGTTCTAGGCCACAATGGTTTCACAGAAACAATACCAGAGACAAAATCAATCAATGCTAGCTTGATGGCCACCTAAAACAGAAATGTTCCTGAACCGTACAATGAATATATGGAAGAGAAATATACAATTCTGAAACTGCATTTAGTTATAGGCCACAATGGTTTCACAGAAACAATACCAGAGACAAAATCAATCAATGCTAGATTGATGGCCACCTAAAACAGAAATGTTCCTGAACCGTACAAAGAATATAAGGAAGAAAAATAATTGTTCATTTCAATTTGTATAATATCGCATGAATGAGAATAAGCAATTCAATATAATATCGCATGAATGTCATTAAGCAATTCAGTATAATATTGCAAATAGTCTCTAACCCATTTACACAGGAAAATGAGTATACTAATCAGAAAGAAAAACAAAAAATAATGAAAAGGAAGAGAAATACTGCTAGATTTGTGGAAAAATGGAAGAATGATCCGAAATATTGGATGATGGCCTAAAGAAAACAAATATACTTAAATTTTTGTTTCAAAACACTGAAAAGAAAATGGAAAATGCTGGAAAGATGGAGAAGAAAATGGAAAATGCTGGAAAGATGGAGAGGGCAATATGAAACAAGTGAAAGTTAACCAAAATTCTTCTTTACCGGAAAAAATGGAGGAATAAATGATGTAAATCGACTTCTCCCTCTCCTTCTTGTTGTCTCTTTTTTTTTTTGCTGAGAATTTTTTTTGGTTGTATCACTCTCATCTTTCACGTGGTCTTGTTGAGAATGATGATATAAATGATACACTAGGGGTAATTTAGTAAATTAATCATCTAAAAAAGGCCATTTTTCTACCATTTTAAAAATAAGGATATTGGGCTTCAAATGGAATTAATTTGGGCCATTTGCTATAAATTCTCTTTAACTTCATCATAGGTCCACAGTTCAGAAAAAAGCCCACGTAGTTGAAGCCTAATTATATTTAAAAGTGAGTAGATATTTACAAGTGGAGCTAAACCCTGATAGAAATTAGGGCAAATAAAAGAAGAAAACGACATCGTGCTGTGTTTTAGGCCCTTCCTTTCCTTCCCTCCATACGTAAACCCTGCAAATTCTTAGCGGCCTGCAACGCTGAGGAAGAAGAGCAGCACGTAGTTATGGAGACCCAGGAACCCTATCAGATTGACCTTGGTAACCTTATGGCCTTCGACCCTCATCACCAGTTTCCTTCCATCCCCTCATCCAGGTTCGTTGTCTTTTGGGTGATTATCAATGCCTTTCGTAGAAATAGAATTTATATTTTCTTGAACTCTGTGCGCACTGGAATTTTTTCTTCAACCAGTTCAATGGATTCCTATATATATATATATGTGTGTGTTTTCATTGTTTGTTTGAAATATATTTTGTGGCTTTGACGTTGGTATGTGGTGTTTTTATATTTGTAATGATATTTTTGTGTGTACTTGTGATTGACAACTTAAAAAAAAAAAAGATTTTTTTTTTGTTGAAAAAATTGAATATTATGGTTAAAGGGTACTGTGATTTTGAAGTTCAAGTCTATTTTAGTATAGTTTGGAAGATTTCACCAAGGTTTCCAGTTAAATAGTTGTATGTTTTTCAAGATGGAAGTGAAACTGGAACTGAAAATGGTATTGGTTTGTGTTTTTTTTTACTTGATTTGGGTTTTAAACAATGCTGAACTGCGTAATGCGATCATTTCTGAGCTCATTTCGTTGTATTTTTCTCCATATTAATGCAAAGAAGTTTCTTGTCACAAGCTGCGTAATGTGAGAATGGGATAACGTTGAATTATATGTTAAGGGTTTTAGATTCGCGTTGTAATGCTGATGGTTATTGTTCTTTATGTACTTTGAAAGTATATTGGTTAGTTCGATCCTATATATTTCTCTCTAGCTGCTATCATGATCAGCCAAGTTCTTGAAATTGACTCTTGGCATCGTTTTTCACCACCAAAACTTGTAATTTTCTTTTTGGTCGCAAGTGATTTCGGGTCACTGAAAGTATACTTGTCATTCCGGTTCGTGTCATAACTATATTGGAGAGAGACTTTTCAGTTTATAACTTTGTACTTTTTCAGTACTGCATACTCTTATTTACATTAAAATTCAAATTTCTATAGGGCGGATTTGGTGGAGGAAAGTCTAAAGAGAGGAACTGAGTTAGTACAAGCCATTGCTGATACTCTTTTCAACTTACCTTCTACTGAAGATATAGATGGCCCCCTCGTCAGGTTGCCACCGCCTGTGACTAGATTGCCCAGAGAGAAGCATGTAAGTTTTCTTTTTTACCAGGACACTTGTTATATGATAAATATTGTTTTAGTACATGCAATATTTGTTACTTTAGAACATGTTCCCGACTCTTGAAGGGCTTTCGATTTGAGATACTTTCCCCTAATGATTTGTTATAGTAATTTGGTTTTTTGTTTTTACTTAACTGTTTATTTTCTTTTTTCAGATGCCAAAGCCTAAACCTCCAACAAAATGGGAAGAATTTGCAAAATCCAGAGGTTAGTGATGTTTACTATTATTTACTGCCTGTGTGTAATTAATGAAAGAATTTTCCCCTTCCTTTGAATAGACTTAGAGCTCTAGTTAAATATTGAACCAGATTTATGTCTGGATTGTGTTTGATTTTACATCTCAAACTCTTTTATCTATTTTAATTCAAGTTTGTTTGCAGGTATAAAGAACAGAAAGAAAGATAAGGTTCAATATGATGAGCAGACTGGTACTTGGAAACGTCGTTTTGGATATGATCGCGTGAATGATGAAAATAATGTACCTATCCTAGATGCGAAGGCAACTGATGGTAATTTTAATTCTCCTGGCGATAAACATGTCTTGTTTTTAAAAATGAAAATAATGGTCTAGAAAAATTCATAGGTAATTGAGAGCAGTCTTATAATTTTTGTCCGACTTTGTGTGTCAGAATACTACTCTATGTTGTTGGGTTAGTACCATCAGATCAATATTTGAGCTGTGCTTCTACTTTTTACAGAGCCTGGGCTGGATCCATTTGCCAAAAAACGTGCTGATAAAAGGAATCGTGTGGGAAAGCAAGAGAAAAATAGAGTGCAAAATCTAAAACAAGCAGCAAAAGTTGGTGCCTTGCCAAGGTTTAATTCTTCTCTTGCTTCTTGGCTTGGTGTACATAATAATTACTTATTAAAGAGTCTATCTAATAAGCTTTTTAACTTTTTCATCTATCTTATAAGCTTTTTAACTTTTTCATGATCCATCTTAAATTTTGTTTCTGTTATGGTGTCATTTCCTCTCGCATATTTATTCCACAGTTCATCTTGGCAGATGTAGAATATGAACCTCATATTTTCATCTTGCTCTTTTTTAATCTTCAAATGACATTTTTTTGCAAGTAACAAGAGTTTGTGTGTTACATCCATGGAATCAAATCTCAGAAGTTAAATTGATATATTGTTTGAGAACCGAGATTCATGAACATTGTCATTCACACCGAAAGAAGGAAAGTAAATAACAGGAAATTTTTTTTGCAGTCATATACAACTGGCTGCAACATCTTTGCCAATAACAGGTAGCCAATCTATGCCCAAGAAGGTTACTAAAGAGGAACTGGGAAATGTGGCTGGAATGGCTGCAACCTCGACAGCAAGTGGGGGAAAATTTGACAAGAAATTGGCAGGTGAAAAGCCTGTTAAAAATAAGGGAAAACATCGCAAGGTCTGTACACATTGTATACTACCCCTTTGGATATTCTGATTTGCATTAATTGTTGTTTACTGAATTTATTTTCTATTATTTGTTTTAGTTCTTACCAGTTGTCGGAGGCAAAGGGAACTCACAAGAGAAAGAGCAAACAGATAAAGTTTTGAACAAGTTAATTTCCAAGAATTCCCATGAAATACTTAACGTGAACAAGGTTTGATATTCTTTCAATAGTCGTATCTAACCTTTATCCTTCCTGATCAAATTAGATTTAATCTCAGTTGTGATTTGAAAAACAGGCCATCACCATGTACAATGTTAAGAAAGAGAAGAAATGGAAGGGTACACAAGACAAGTCTCCACGAAGCTCAAGCTTGAAACCAAAGAAAGATATTCAGAAGAAACCATCATCATATAAGGGCACAAGTAAGGGCTCTTCATTTAAAGGCAAGGGGAAATGAAATTAAGTTCTAGTAGTTACTGGTGTAAGCTTTTGCAATTTCGGGATAGAATTTTACATTTTGGTTTCTGGAAGATGTTTTGTGTTTGTGTACTTATTATTTTTTTGAGCAAAAAGTAGTTTCACAAATACGTTTTCTTCTTCTCTCTCATTGCCAGCAAAAGTGCACAAGGAAATGTTCTTAAGTAATATTAAGTGCTAGTCGACCTCTAGAACTATTTTTTTTGTTGGTTAAGATGTGAAAATGTGACGAGTATTTGATCATTTGTCAAAAAAAAAGAAAGTGAAAAAGTGATGATTTTTTTTTAAAGAAAGTATATGTTTTGTCTTTAATAATAAATATAATTGGAAGTTCATGCAGTTGCTGCTGGTTCCTGTTGATGCCAGGCGTCTAAGTAGGGAAATTTGAGTTTTTATAGGGGTTCTAAGTCAAAAAAAAATTAAAGGCATTTAAATAATTTAAAAAAAAATGCTAATTCTTTTGAGAATGCTCAAATTACTCCTTTCATAATTTTTCTCATCCCTTCTTCTTCTCTCTTCCCTCAATCCATTCATCTCAACTCCATCTCTAGAAAAAAATTCAAAATTCAAGGGTAAGGTAAAATATCATAGAAATCAATGTAACGGCAAGTATTCTTCATTTAGGACACTAAAATACTACATTTTAAACAGATCTGTGCATGATTTTTTGGTTTTTATTGCAATTTTGTCCAGATATGAAACTTTGAAATCTGTATAAAATCGACGTGGTTCAATGGTGCTCGATGCCAGCTCGACGGGGCCTTCAAAATCAAGATTTTCATGAAAAAATCGATGTTGCTCGATGGTGGTTCGATGGTGTTCGATGCGATTCTTGTAATATACGTAATTTTTCACTCGGGTGTTCGTTTGTGGTGTTTTTTTCTTATTTTGGGTATTTTTTCAAGATCTACACGTTTGAGATGTGTATATACACATTTGGGAAATGTAAATCTTGAAAAAAAATGACAAATGCAAAACATACCTCATGTTCAAGATATGTTTTGGTATGTTTTCAAGTTCTAAACTTTGAAAATGTGTATGTGAACATCTAAAACGTGTAAATCTCAAAAGCATACCCAAAATAAAAAAAAATCATCCAAAACGGACACTCGAGTGAAAAATTATGTCTCTTACAAGAATTGCATCGAACCACCATCGAGTAACCATCAGACCACCATCAAGCAACCATCGAACCACCATCGAGCAACGTCGATTTTTTCATGAAAATATTGATTTTGAAGGCCCCATCGAGCTGGTATCGAGCAAAGTCAATTTTCTACATATTTCAAAGTTTCAGATCTGAAAAATAACTCAAAAATCATGCCCAACTCGATGGTTGCTCGATGGTGTTGATGCTACCTCGATGGGGCCTTTAAAATCAATATTTTCATGAAAAAATCGATGTTGCTCGATGGTGGTTCGATGTAATTCTTGTAAGAGACATATATTTTTTTCACTCGGGTGTCCGTTTTGGATGATTTTATTTATTTATTTTTGGTATGTTTTTGAGATCTACACGTTTTAGATGTTCACATACACATTTTCAAAGTTTAGAACTTGAAAACATACCAAAACATATCTTGAACATGAGGTATGTTTTGCATTTGTAATTTTTTTTTCAAGATTTATATTTCTTAAATGTGTATATACACATTTCAAACGTGTAGATCTTGAAAAAAATACCAAAAATAAAAAAAAATCATCCCAAATGGACACCCGAGTGAAAAATTACGTATCTTGCAAGAATCGCATCGAACACCATCGAGCAACATCGATTTTTTCATGAAAATCTTGATTTTGAAGGCCTCATCGAGCTGGCATCGAGCACCATCGAACCACTATCGAACCACGTCGATTTTCTGCAGATTTTAAAGTTTCAGATCTGAAAAAAATCACAAAAAATAAAACCCAAGTAGTATTTTAGTGTCCTAAGTAAGGAATACTTGCTATTACATTGAGTTCTCTTATATTTTACCTTACTTATGAATTTTTTTCTAGAGAGAGAGTTGAGAGGAATGAGTTGAGAGAGAGAGATAGAAGAGAAAAGAGGAAGTGGATGAAAAAATTATGAGAGAAATATTTTAGGTATTGTCAAAAGATTTGACATTTTTTTGAAATGATTAGAAATGCTAACATTTTTTTGATTTATGACACCTCATTAAGCATGAAAACTCAAATTTCTCCTCTAAATATGAATGCTATTAGAGCATGGTTTCTCTAAAAATAATAATATATTTTTACAATATATAATATCAGTTTTTTCATTTTTTTTTTATATAAAATTTAAATATTATATATATATTTTATTCATTTTAAAAAAAAGAAGGAAGACTGAAGGGAGAGGAGAGAGATTATTAAAGGCACTATAATACGTATAAAAAACATGGAAAATAGCGAATGGGTGTTATTTTATTATTTGTTTAATATTTTAAAAGAATATCTATTTTACATGATTCATTGTAGTAATCTTAGTATGCATGCACTCCAGATATGAGTATGAAAAAAATAGGAGCGACATATTTTTTATATGAAACTCTGTTTCAGTTTCAAAAAGAAAATAGGAGTGACATTTGGTGTTGTCTTGTTACAATTGTTGTATCAATATATCAATATATATATATAATATGCAGAACTAGTATTTGATAAATCTAAATATTACACGGTTAGATAAAGTATCTTTATATTAAAATTCAATCACAACATATTTACTAGAAGTGTAATTGGAAACCTGATATATTTAATATGTTATTGAAGTATGCTATGTTCATGTAGTATTTAACTTAACAAGATTTGCATATATTTTATTATTTAATATATTAATTCAATCAAATTTATTAATTGTTTTTAATATATTTAACCTGCTAACATATTTGTATAATAGTTTTTTTTTAGAAAAACATATTTATATAATATACTATTTTTAAAAAATTTAAATTCCCTTTTTCAAAAAAAGAAAAAAATATTATTAATTTAAAATTAACTTATTCAAATAATTTGATTTTGATCAATTTGATAATTTTGCAAAATAGACAAAAGAGATTTGAGAGAGAATCAAAAGGAAGGCTACGTTTTCATTATGTCGAAAGACATAAAAATAAGAGTACAAGAGTAACAAAATATATAGCCAAAATAATAAAAGGCTAAAAGACTAAACTACCCTTACATATTAATAAAACTTATATTATTAACACAATTATTTAGTCGTATTTAACTTATTTTGAATCAACCTAATTATAGTACTGTTGCTATAGCCAAATATGCATACGAATTTCGAATTATCTTATCATACCTATATTACTACTAAAACATAGGATACAAAATTAATGCCATTTTGTTATCTCTGACAAGAAAAGCATATTATCTTTTAAAGATGTGAGAAATGAAATGCATTTCACATCATTTTTTTCTTACTCCACTCACACGTTTATTATACTGCAATCGAAATCAGAATAAATTAATGTAAAAATGAATGAAAAAAAAATATAGAATAATCAGAATCAATAATTATACTATGTTGTTTACAAAAACTAATTAAAAATTGAAACGAAATCATTTTATCTCGTTTACCTAATCAAGAAACGTAATTGGAATACTTAAATAAACAAAATCTTTAAGGGTGTTTGTTTTGAGTAGTTGAGTTGCCTTGGAAAGTGTAGATGAACTTATAATGGAGGTAATATTAAATTTTTGTGTACAAAAGAATTTACTTCACCCTTAAAATACATGTGAGACTCACACAAATTATTAACTTTATCCCCTTAAAATTTGAACCAAACATAAAAAGAGATTTAGATTTTCATTTCTATCTTTACTTTTACCTATACCAAACACCCCATAAGATAATGTTATTCCCTGAGAAAATAATGGAGGATGATTTCCCTTTTTTCTCCATAATTTATATAGGTCCCATTAACTTCCCGAGTTACTAAGTTTAGTACCACACAAATTACTCCAATTACCTTTTAAGTAAATATGCCATAATGCCAATATAGGTCTTGGTTTATCATAGTCCACTAAGTAGCCAAGTTGCCCTTTTCACTTGTGGTGGTGAGAAAGAGATTTTCTTTTTCTAAAAAAGAAAAGAAAGTAATAAAAGATTCCATATTCTACTTCTGGCTCAAAACTGTTTCGGAAATCCATCTTGGGGAGACAAAATCCACATTATTTCTTGGACTCATGTCATTTTAGTGGCTCAAAGTAACATAAGGGCATACTACTTAACCAAACCCAATTAGAAGGTTTCTGTCCAAACAATCTACAAGTGGGATACCGTGTGAGATTTATTGTAGACAAGAACAAGCTCTCACCCCTTTTTTTCATTGAGGTCTTTTGTTCAATCAATTAAAATAAAGAAATATCGCTAACTGTCATCCAGCCATTTAATAAAGTTAGCTTCTATTCTGATTGGCTGTGGTACTCCTGGCTAACCCAAAGAGAAACAAGAAGCTAAAACCATGGAGAAATCATAGCTTTGAAGATCATACCATCCCTTCTCTGCTCTTTTATGACTCAAAAGAGAGAGAGGGAGAGAGAGAGGGAGAGAGAGAGAGAGAGAGAAAGGAGGGGTGGGAAACAAAAGAGAGTACACTGGTAATCTTTATGTTAATTGGTTTATTTTCTTATAATTCTTTTTCTCCTTTTCTTAATTGTTCATTGCTCTTGAAACCAAAGGTTTCTTGGGCTTAAAGTTTCCAACTTATCTGACCCTGCAAAGCACAATTTGTTCTGAGTATATATTATTGCAAGTTGAAGAAATTAACTTCTTTTTAAGTTTGATTAATGGGTAGAAGAAAATCTCAAGATGTTCAACATGAGAACAAAGCTGTGATGATCTGTAGTTCTGGGATAAACATTCAGCAACTGAGTTCTGATGAGAGAATTTACTGTACTGGAGGCTTATTTGCAAGCGTTGGTCAAGTGGGAATGGGATTTGGTGTTTCACCAGGTCCTTTAAAGCCAAGGAACATCATTTTGAAACTCCCAAACACCAATTCTTACATGAAATATGTTTCGATTACTAAATCTGGTTTTCAGTTAAGATGGGTTCCAGAGTTGGAGACAGAAAATGTTTTGGAGTTTGGAGAAGAGAAGGTGAAAAAGAATGACAATGGTGGCTTTAAACTGAGAATCAAGATTGAGAATGAATCTCTGAGGAAGTTGATGAGTGGAGGCATTGCTGGTGCAGTGTCACGCACTGCAGTTGCGCCATTGGAGACTATAAGGACTCATCTGATGGTAGGGAGCTGTGGCGACTCGGCTGGTGAAGTGTTCAGATCCATCATGGAAACTGATGGTTGGAAAGGCTTGTATAGGGGAAATCTGGTAAATGTAATTCGGGTAGCACCCAACAAGGCTATTGAGGTTTGAAATCAAGACTCCTCTTTGAATTTAGATGATGACATAGCCAAATGATACATTCTTAATCTTTACTTTGTAGTCGTTTGATCACAGAAGAGAAATGTTTTGTGAAATGATTTGTTTAATTAAAACTAGTTAGCTTTTTCCATGTATCATAACCATTGATATCATAACATTTTTCCATAGCTCATATATCTGGTTTCTATGTGCAGTTATTTGCTTATGATACAGTCAAGAAGTATCTGACTCCAAAATCAGGAGAGCATGACAAAATCCCACTTCCTGCCTCATTAGTGGCAGGTGCCGTTGCTGGATTCAGCTCAACTTTCTCTACTTACCCTCTTGAGCTGTTAAAAACCAGACTCACAATCCAGGCAAGCTCAATGACACTTTCACCTTTTGTATTGTTATAATAACTGAAAATGATGGAAAGAGTTATCTTAACCAACATCATTTTAAGAAGATGCTCACCCTTCTTCACTTGAATTCAACAAAAGAAAAAATGTAACCAAGCAAGTTCTAAATGATTTCTAGATTTCACACAAAAAGTCATCCCTAACAAGCATAATTTCATTGCAGAGAGGAGTGTATAAGAATTCTTTACACGCGTTATCGAAGATCATTGGAGAGGAAGGAGCTGCTGAGTTGTACAGAGGACTATTGCCAAGCTTAATTGGAGTGATCCCATATGCTGCCACCAACTATTTTGCTTATGAAACATTGAGAAAAGCTTACAAGAGAGCTTTCAACCATGAGGAGATTGGAAATGTGAGCACTCTCTTGATGGGTTCTTCAGCTGCTGCCATTTCAAGCTGTGCAACTTTCCCACTTGAGGTGGCTCGTAAGCAAATGCAGGCAGGAGCTTTCAATGGGAGACAATACAAGAACCTGCTTCATGCTCTTTTAAGCATACTTGAAAGGGAGGGAATCTCAGGTCTGTATAGAGGATTAGGGCCAAGCTGCATGAAACTGATCCCTGCTGCTGGAATATCTTTTATGTGCTATGAGGCATGCAAGAGGACAATGTTAGAGGAAAAAGAAGAAATTTAAGTCCCAAAGAAGCAATTTTATTTCCTGGGTTTTTTAAGTTGAAACTGTAATTTTTTTTCGTCGTAATTAAAGGAAGAAAATGAAATACTACTACAAACACTTCAATTATGTTGGCACTTGAATAAAAGACTTCTCTTATATGTTTCACTTCCAGTTCATTAATAAAAGAATTACAAGCTGAACAATCCGCAACCAAATGCTGAAAAAAACCTAGAGGTTCAAGTTGAGAGTAAACTAATTATTTGGTAAGTTATATAGGTGCTGTTTGGTAATCATTAATTTTTATTTATTTAATTTAAAATTTGACAATTAAACATAAAATAGCGTTTGGTAATTCTATTTTTATTTTTTATTTTTTTAAATTTTAAACAAAATTTATTAAATTTTGAAAATAGAAATTTTTCACTTTCAAAATTTTTTTAAACAGTTTTCATTTTTTCCTTCTCTTCTTCAAATTAATACATCACATTGTTAAACAAAAAATAAAAATAAAAGTTATCAAACACGTTTATTATTTTTTGTTTTTAAAAACAAAAAACAAAAATAGTTACCAAACATATTTTTATTTTTTAAAAATAAAAAAACAAAAATAAAATAATATTTCTATTTTTGTGTTTAAAAAATTTAAAAACAAAAATTTTACCAAACGGACCCATAATTGTTTATGGTAAGTATAGTTTTTGGTTGTACATAGTAATATATAGTAATATGTTAGTTTATAATTTTTTTTTACAAAACCAACATAATGGTTACTTTTATAAATAACATATAAAATATAATAATTTGATCATTTTAATTTCATAAATAGTTGATAACACTATTTTTGCCATATTGAAAATTCTTAATAAATTAATTTTATGTTTATTACGTTATATGAGTTATTAAAAAGTTTTTTTTAATTATACATATATTATTATTGGTTAAATACATAGTGAACCCTAACTATTTCACAAAAGTCAACAGGTAAGAGTTGACTTTTTGTATTGACATTTATAAATCATCTTTTTGGCCCCAAAGTATATCTTTGGAGTATATAAGAGTACCCAAAATGTTTAGGAGCATTTGAGGATGTTTTGAGACAAGTTTTGGAGCACCAAGTCAATGGCATCTGTGATGTGTCGCTCAACCACGAAAAGAAGGACCAGGTGACGGGTCACCTGGTGATGGGCCACATCGCCTGGCAGGCAATGCATCATCTGGTGCCAGGCGACGCGTCGCCTGGGCCGTCCGTACAGTGACATGTTTTTTGCTCCAAAATTCAAATTAAAATGCTCTAATCCCATTGGTTGAGTCTAATGAGGTTCCTATACTATTTAAAGGGTTCAATTGAGGAAAATTGGTGACTTGATCACTCACCACTCTCTCTTTATAAAAGAACTCTCTCTCTCTCTAGCTTTCAAGATTACTAGTTTTCTCCAAGATCTTCATCAAGAAAGCTTGACTTGTATGAAGACCCAAGGTTTGTGAATCCCAATCTCATTCCATTGTAGTAGCTTCAAGCAATTCCAAGGACATTGCAAGGAATAGAGATTTTTGGACAACAAATCTATATTTGTGTCAAACCTTGTTACTTTTTTGTTTCACATAAAATCATAGCTTTGTGAGTTTGTGTTTTGAAGGTTGTTCTCCAAGAAATGTCCATTCCACACTTTGATTCTTTTGAGTTTATGTACTTTGTGATTATCTACCTATAGGGTTAGATTACTTGTTTTTTTTATGCTTTGATTTGTAATACAAAAGAAGGTTGTTCAAAGCCTAACCCCAAAAATAAAAAATCTCTGTCTCTAAACCTTTGTTTTGTGTCAAAGTTTGTCTATCTCTAAAAGTTTTTGTACTAACCAAAGCAATGGAAGAAAGCTCCTCAATCTCAGCCCTCAAGTTCATGTCTCTAGATCTAGTTAGACTAGATAGGTTTGATGGCTCAAACTTTGTAAAATGGCATGACAAGATCAAGTTTCTCCTCATAACTTTGAAGGTCCACTACATTCTTGACAAAGATTAAAAGACTTTGGAGCCCCCAAAGGATGACGATTCTCAAGAAGTGATCAAAGAAAGGAAGAAAATGGGCTAATATCCCATTCTCCTCAAAAGTATCTCTACCATGGTGGCCAAGCAGGCTATATATGCACGTGCTACCCCTACAACTTTCCAACTCATGGTTGGTCCAGTTTCCATTTGCCTTACCTGCACCGCAAATCACCCATGAGCCAAGGCCTAGCAAGAAAACTCAATCAAGTAAGACAGATACTTAGATAAGTTATTATATCAAATACATGCTTTATAAATCATAACCATATTCACATTTATTTTCCAACCAGTATATCGACTCATGTCGGGTAGATGCATATCGCACCCCTGTAATTGCTCTGCATGTAGTGCCGATAACGGCCTCCTGGCCGATCAATCACAAACAATGATCAATCATTACGAACAATTATAACAACAAATGCTTATATAGAGCAAACATTTAACTTTAACATATTCATAGCATGGTCACACCAGTGTTTGACACTCAGGGCTCAAGCCCTACACTCGGTGCACATGCCAGTTTCTCTTACCTTAAGTCCCGTGCAAGTGGTAGTACGATCCTGAGTGTGATCCTTCTCCTGAGCCTTGTGAAAACCTTAGTCACAACATCAACGATATGTTTCTTAGGAACTAATTCCGATAATGGGCCTCAAGACTAAGCTCTAGCTCTCGGGACCTCGGATTCCACTAAACGGGATAACAGAATTGTCTCTCGAGACTCCCAAGATAGCTCCCCAAAACCCTAAACAACTGCACCCTAAGACTGCATTAACGCCGCGCCGCCCCCCTGCACGTTGCAGCTCTAAAATGAACCGAGAAGCCCTTTTCTAAAATTCGTGCATTTTAAGCCGCAACACTCCAAAAACCGAGAGCTTTCCCTATATTTTTTTTCCCACTTAGAGCCGCAGCGCCCCCTCTAAAGGGCTGCGACACCACGACAGTCTTAGGGTAAACCCACCCTCAAAGAAATGCATACGCTCTGCGACTCTTAAACCCAAGCGCCGCGATGTTCCTGCGAGAACCCAGAAATCTGCGTTTTCCCCCTGCATTTTTGGACACCAAACCATAATTCTAACACAATTCCAGTCAATATTTCACAACCAAATGACCACAAACTAACTCTATAACTCTAGTACAACATCAAAATACACTTAAACACCCAAAAACACACAATTTACCAAAATTTACATTTGAGCTTGAACTTTGAAAACTTACACCAAAGAAATCTGAAATCTAAGTCCAATTCAGAGTTTCCAATCCAATCCCAAGCTTTAGAATAGTTATAAACCCTACTTTCTCCACCAACAACAACACAAAACTCCCTAAACACATCAAAATTTCATAATCACCTTAATTTCAAAAGAAAACCATCAAGAACACTTAAGAAGTTTCAAGAAAATTAGATCAAGTTACTCGCCTTGTTGTGATTCCGAAATTCCTAAACTGGTTATGATTTCCCACAACTCCTAATCTCCTCAAATCCTCCAAATCTTCCCAGAAATTACCTCAATTTCAAGCCAAGACTTAGCTTTGTGGTGGTGCTCTTGGAAGAGTCTTGAAAATGCCCAAAGAGAGTGAGAGAGATAATTCTGAATATGGATGGGAAAGTGCTCAACACTTGTCCTAGTTTCACTTAGCCTAATGGTCAAACGACCATTTAATCCCTTCCTTCAAGGAACCTCTTATTTAACCCCTAAGGGCATTTTGGTCATTTAAGCCTAATTTCTCACTAAACCTCAAATTACACCCCTAATCTCCAAATTAACCAACCAATCATCAAATAAAATTTAGTTCCCATCAAAAACTTTCATTTATCAACAAATCTCACATATATGCCAAATTACAAAAATACCCCTTAGCTATCCCTGAGCTGGGTATTAATCCCCGTTGTGACTTTTCAGCTAAATTGCTTGAAAGGATCGACTCCTACTGAATATCATGAATATATCCATATAATAATGTGATCTCAAGTACATAGCATATAAAATTACAGTTATACCCACAATGGGTCAAAATTACAAAAATGCCCCTTTTTAACAAAAGCGGACCTTTAATCACATTTAACACACATAAACATGCATAAACAATCATATCATAATATAACTCACATAATCACATATATATATTCGATTAAAATCACATCATTTCCAATTATTCCCTCCAGGCACACTAATCAACATACTAATCCTTATTAGGAGTTTTGGGATGCTACATCTACTTGTAAGATAACATTGCCGGAACCCTTCATTATGGGAGGGATTATAACTAAACTACCTCCATATTGGAGAAGCTATAGGAAGAAGATCCTCCATAAGAATGAAGATATGTCTTTGGAAGAGATCTTGAAGCACCTAAGGATTGAAGAAGAGTCTTGTTCTAGAGACAAGTGTATGTAAGAGTCCAATGTTGGGACATCCAAGGCTAATGCCATAGAGAAACTGTAACGTCCCAAATTTCCTAATGAGGCTTAGGGCCTTGATTAGGGGGCCAGGATGGAAAATTGTGGAATTATGTGATTATATGATATTTATGTGTATTATTATGTGATTATGTGAGTAATATTATAATATCACTTGATATGCATGTTTTGGTGTATTAAATATGCATGTGGGCCCATTTCTGTTTAATTGGGCAATTGTTGTAATTTGGCCCGTTATGGGTATTGTTGTAATTGATGATATTGAGGTGTGCTGATTAGCATTGTATCGCATGTGGATGAATATTTGGATAATTATTTGCATATTGATTGCATGTGGTTAACTGTTTAAATTGAACTTGTATGCTTTATCTACTTATTGGTATATGGAAAGCATGATGAATATGATTGTATTTAGTAGCAATGAAATTTGTTAACTAATGCATAGTAATGTAGATTGGTGTTTGATATGATTTATGTGTGTATGATTATTGTGGTTGTTTGGACCTGCCCGTAGGATGGTTCTGGATATGAACATCAGGGTTGAGGGGTTTAGTCGCTGATGGCAGATTAATTCAGATGGTATGTGCTTAGAATGGTTAATTAGACATGGTATTGTTCTAGTAAGGGTTGCAGATGATAGCTAGGGTTGGAATCCTCCATCTGCCCCTGAAATTCACAGCAGGTGTAACACCTTGGTTACCCCAAGACAATTACGGTGAACTTTGAACCGTGCTTAACTCACTAACCGGGTTCTTTGGTTAAAAACGTGCTTCTAGGTGTTATTAGTAGGCTTAGGTAGAAAACCAATCAAAAGGAAATGATATATTTTATTTAAAACATAAAACTGTTCATGGGCCCATAAAAACGTTTACAAGTTATTTACGATACAAAATGGTCATTACAGTATAAAATTTACAACCCGTCGATCTAAGAAAAAATAGGGTAAACCCCTAGTTCCCCTGAGAACTCCTTGGCTCTGGTGGTCAAGCGGCCGCATATGTACACATCACCACCTAAGCTCTCCACTCAAGGCTGGGTGAGCTTTTCTTTCCCTTTACCTGCACCACATAGCACCCATGAGCCAAAGCCCAACAAGAAAACTCAATATTGCATATAAATATTATCAAATGATTATCATTATAATCATACAGAGCTTATGACCCTAAACAGATGAGTGAATATCACTTTGTGATTATGTTAACCATGAATGAGCTTATAGCTCTAATAAGATGAGTGATTTAACACTTGAGGTTCTGGTAAACCATAATGAGTGACTGACGAGTAAGTCACTACGTAAACCAAATGAGTGATTGATGAGTAAGTCACTAGCTTAAACAGATGAGTGGGTCACTACAGGGCTCGGCACCCATAGCCATGTGACTAAACAGTCACTGGGGCTCTCTGGCCCTGGCTCTAAATGACTAGCCTTTGGCTAGACAAGCGCTTTTAGTTTTCATCAAACTTGAGGTCGATCTGGCATTAATGCTCATTTGAGTCATTCAATGCAGATGTCGATTAGATCTAAAATCAGCTTGCGCTAAACACGCTAAGACCGTTCTTGACTTATGAGTCAATACCATGTGACCAGTGCTCAGTACTACTGCCGAACTTGACTAATGAGTCACAGCTTCACAGTAAATACTAACACCATTGCCAATTCTGACTATTCAGTCAATGCCATACACAAATGAGCAAGATTTTCTAAGCATTCGATATGCAATCAATGTCCACATTTAAACATTCAACATGCCTCAAGAATAACCATGCATGTCACATATGGGGTACAATTTTCTTACCTCTGGTTCGAGCGAGAATTAGTAAAAGAATGACCCTTGAGAACAATCTGTCTTTTAGTTCCTTAGCGGTCACCTAGTCATAACCAAATATGGAATTCCATCAATAAAATGAATAACTAAGGTTCCCGAACCAAGACCTAGCCTTCGGGACATCGAATCCCACTAAAACGGGTAGTAGGAACGATCCCGAGGCCTAAGGTTTGAGTTCCCATGATCAAAACACTTATTTGGCCACAAAAACCCTCAAGCGCCGTGACCCCATCACTCTGAGCCTCGGCCCCCAGCCAAGACAGAGGCGCCTGAAGCAAGTGCCGCGACCCTCCTTCCCCAGTGCTGCAGCCCCCAGACCCCTCAACTCCACCGCTGTAACGCCTTACTGCCTTAGAGCCGTTACTAAGTGAGTTTAAAATGTGCAAATTAATCGCTAATCGAGGTTTTAAGACAAAAGTGTAATTAAATCATAATCAGAGTCATAAACTTTGAAAAAAATAAACCATTTACTGAAAATTATAAAAGCGTTTAACATTTGGGATCCCAAATACTGTTTAGGAATATTTACAACTCAAAAATATAACCAGAGTCGACTAAACGACAAAATTTAAGTTTAGTACAATCATCTCCCAAAAGTACCCCTGGTCGTGGCAGCCAGGCAGACCAGACATGTATGCGCCGCTCATCACGCTCACCATACTTAAGGTTGGTCGACTTTCCCCTTGCCTTTACCTGCACCATAGAGCACCCGTGAGCCGAAGCCCAGTAAGAAAACCCTCACAAGTAGATAACATATGCATATCAATTACTTAACTTATAAATAAGCCATTATCAGGCTAACCACGTACGGCCATGCCGTCCCAGGCGCTTTCACTACAAGAAAAAATACTTTCAATAAGACCGAAAAAATATTATCAAATATATACCATAACACTTTTTGATGTGTTAAGGAAAGCAGTGTTATAGTAGGTCAGAACACTTTGCATAACACTTTTCCATAGTTATAGACATGTGTTGTGATATAGCCTACGATAACACTTTTGTTGTGTTATTTTAATAGTTAGATAAGTATTTCATTATGCTATTTATAAATAGATTATATAATACTTTTTTGTACTTATAAAGTAGTGTTATGATACACTTTATAATAACACACTTTCCGCATTATAGAAAATAGTTTGCATAACATAATTTTATGCTTATAAACCAGTGTTATTGTAAAACATACAATAACAAATTTTTTGTATTATTCTAATATTTGGATAAGCTTGAATTATTATTATATAAACATGTACATTATAATTATTTTTTATTTATTTAATTCAATCCCACTTCATTTGATATACTTAAGACACTCTTAACATTGTACAAATATATTTTTGAGTACCAATTATATGGTTCATAACACATATAACCAAATAACTTTGTCAAAATACATTTAAGATTATCTAAAAAACTATATAAAAGTCTTATGATATTCAACACTGCCTAATTAAAATAAATAAAATATTCTCACAACAGTGAACAAAATAGTCTTACACAGTTGCATATTCAAAAGTAAAAGTAGGAATTCATGATCTTCCAAATGTTAGCACACCAAAGCCTTCCAAATCAGATTTTCTTTTGCACTTCACTTGTTGAATCTAGTAAATAAAACATAAAAGAAAAACTAATAAGGTCATGAAATATCATATCATTCATAGTGAGAGACAAAGAATATGGCAGATATATGGAAACGGAAAGAAATCATCTTATTCATAATTACTACTAAGCTGAAAAGTATCACAATATATAAAGTGTGGTTATGAGGGAAATGTATAGATTTCATGATCAAAATCATAATAAAAGTGTCCAACTAAGATACAGGTAATAATCACGTCAAATTATATTCCCATTTATAAACGCAGAAAATAACAATCAGATCATAAGAATGAAATGTTAACAACAATACATCAAATATCCACGTATTTAGTTGTGCCTATCTAGAAGTTTAGACCAATTTGCTAAAGACAGTATACAAAATCCTAAATCCTAAACATTATAATAAACTGGCCGCCGGCCAGTACTATTTAACCAGAATAAATACTGATATAATTAGTTTTTATACTACAACTAGTGTATCTTAAGATATATACAAGTGTAAAAGCTGAAAAATTCGACCATTTAGCAAATCAAATTCATAAGATGACTGTTTAGCTATTAATAAAAAAAACATATATAACAAATATGGTGCACCTACTGAATAAAAGCGTGTGGTTAAACATACCTTGGCATCAAGCTGCATCTCTCCATTGTTATCTACAATAAGACATGCGCCATGTGCCTTCAACCACTCAATACATTCCTCTAATCCATCTGAATCTTTTTCATCATTGTCAGAAGCAACATTAGAGAAGCCCAGAACCTGAGCGATATAAGAAACAGGTAACACAGGCCAATAAGATCGAGATATGCAGCACACTGCCTTAAACCGCATCTTTTCAACATATAGATCTGCAAAAATTATCATATTGTTATATGAATAAGATCATTCTTTAATAATTATTTTTATTAAAATGGAGAGTGACTTAATCAAAACTCACCCATCAGGCAAGTGTTCAAATTTGGTGCTGTTTTGAAGAGCCTGAAGAACATAACATTGTTTCCAGAAGTGACAGCTGCCCGAACTGCAAGAGCGTGCCTTACTGCATTATCTCTTTTAGCTTCACTTGATAATCTGAACTCAATTTCACAACAAAGATTGAAGGTCAATACAAGTGTTTCAACACAGTACAAGGATGGTACATAGTGAACAAAATTTCCTCCAATCATAATTGACCTCGACATAGATGATACAAGATCTCTGTTGTTACTAGAGTGCAGGATAACACATAGTAAGTTGTATGCAGAAAACTCCATGAGGCATCCCTCAATTCCTTCAGCATAAAGGGATTGCAGCTGAGATTGACACTGAAATTGCATAAAAGAGTTCATTGAGAATGTAACTTGTGAAGATATGTGGTTACTTTATTTAAAATAAATAAATATCATTTGTACAAAAGGAGGTGCATGAAACAATATCCCAAATAATATCATAATTATAACCAATTCAATAAATATATATCATAATTACAACACAATTAAACTTGAATAGATGGATCATCAATGACAAGCAAAAATCACATCGAACATAATTTTTAACAGAAACGGAATAAGATAATACACAAGGAAAATTCTTGCTTACATAGGAAAAGATACCTGGAAATTTTCTCTTCAATTTGTTTCAATGTAATGACTAATAAGTACAATCTTAAAGTTGTGTAGCTGTTATGTAATGTGTACAAGAGAAAACGACATTCCTAGAAATGCAGAACCTGCTTACTTAGAAAAACCATCCAAACAAATAAAATACTTTCAAAAACTCATCCAAGCACTCCAAAAAGAGATTTTTGGTCTCTAGATAGTCTCATGCCAAATAGACTAGTAAAGACTAAAATTAAAAGACACAAATCAAAAAATCAAATCCGTTTTTTTTTTTCTTTTTTCACAGAGCCTAAAAGGTGTGTAAAAAATCAAATGCACCCAAAAACACCCATGAAAGGAGCTCTCTAACCCCATAATAGCTTTTTATTGCTACGAACTAAATCAGTAGCTTAGTTATAGCTGACAACTAAACAATCACAGTCAATCCATATAAAACTCAAAAGGCAACAAAGGTTCTCACGTGATCCTGTTTCTAGTGCAAGTAACTGGAAAGAAGATTGAGACCATAAATCCAAACGACATAATCAACACTGATATTTTATGCTTAAGAAATGCCCTGTGAAAAATAATAAAACAAAAGAAAACAAGAAACATGTACAGACTCACAAGTACAATAAAAATACCTTTTTGTCCCTTTCATTGGCATGTGCCCATCCAGAATATTTTAAAGTACTATGATTGACGGATGCTGGTTTTTCAACAAGTTTCTCCTCTAGTAGAGGCTCCCACCTACTTTTTGTTCGTCTACTTGGATTTCTCTGTAACTTATTTTCCAAAGAAACAGGAGTCAAAGTTTGTACAATGCTGCAATATAAAATATACTCATGGATCAGTTGAAAATACACTGGAATCCGAGACTGGATAAATAATAACTCTATATTAGATGTAAATTAACCCCACATTAACAACCCAAAATCTAACCAATAGGTTGTCTTATGCTTGTAAACGCTGCCATCAATATAGAACAGAACTAAACATAGAATGGATATCTATCTATTAAGGGGAAAAAAAAACATAAATGCCTTTAACGCTATACACATGTAAGACTAGATGAGAATGAGATCAATGTCCAAAAACATAACAAATTCCTTTCAACTTTACCAACAAACATCACTTAACTTGTTATGTTGACAGGAGTAGTTTTAATTACATAGGAATATATGATACAAGAGAGGTTTGAATGAATAAATCCACTCCAAAACAACAGGTCAAGCACATATATTATAACGAAAATTTATCACGACTTGTGTAGCCTCCCAAAAAGGCCCATATATAAACGGGGAGGAAGAGAGGAGTGAAAGTAGATATATAAATATAGAGAGAGAGAGAGAGAGAGAGATACCCTTGCTTTACACCCTTGCTGAGAGAAACATGTATTTTGGTGATTCAAGCTTATAGACAAAATAATGATGGCCACATACTAGTAGTATATACAGTAGAAGAAGCCAATACAACATGCCAACTCATATATACATATATTGCAAGGGAACAATACTTGAAAAAAAAAGTATTGGAGTATACTGTGGAATCAGTAATAGAAGAAATTGAAGAAACAACATGAAAGAAGAACTTCGAAAGATCATCAGAAACAACAGTGTAGTTTTTCAAATAAAAATGTAATTAGGGGAAAAAAATCCAGCTTGAACTTCTCATCTCCAAGTGTACTTTCTTTCACAATTTCAAAGATTAATACTAAACTCTCTCTTGAAACTTGCCCTTTTGCAAATAGAATTTACAGTGGTTTATGGGAATGAAGCAATTGAAAAATGAAAAGCAAAGCTTATTCAGTAACAACCAAATGTACTTTTCCTTGCATACTTTTTTATGATTAATATCAGGCTTTTTATTCCCCTTAGATTAGAAGGACACAATAAAAAAAGGAAACTCACTTTGGATAATTCCAATCACCTTTCTTCATTTCAATATCACTTCCTCCAAAATTCTTTGGTCCCTCAGCTTTCCACTTCAGGCAACAGATATTTCTAGCAAAATTGGTGAAATTGCATCTGCAGAACATCAAAAGGGAATCAACCTTGAGTTTAGGCAAAAACAAAAGTGAAAAAGGGACCTTAAGAAACAGAAAAATTGAAGAAACTGTAACTGTGGCACATCAAAAGGGCATCCATTCCAAGATTGAATTAAATATATACAAAAACTATAAATAGGATCATACTGTGTGAATTGTAAAACAGGGGTGAAAAAAAAAGTTGAAAGAATGTATAAAAGGGGTAGTTTAACTCAGCAGTATCCGTACTATAAACAGCCAAGACTTCTACAAACACTTTCTTATACTTAACTTTTAGCATTCAACATAATTTTCCATTATAAGGACATGCCTTATCATATTGATATAGTGGACATTTCAACTTTCAAAACCTAGTTGACTTCTGAGATAGATTAAAACCTATTTATAACATGACAACTGCCTGAATCCTTTTTGTAGTAACCCATGATTGATATTACTTTTTTTTTTTTTTTAAAAAAAGCTAGGATCCTGTAACAATTGCTATGCAGGTACCTAGGAGGGCCTCAAATCTCAAACCTTGTGGGAGCAAACCACATGCCCAACCATTTGCGCTACCCTCTTAGGTCCATTTGAGCTACCCTCTTAAGTTGATTGAAATAACGAATTAGTATTTAAAATATAATGTTACTCATTGACATTTCTGTAAAGCAAAAAAAAAATAAAAAATACTCTTCTCACCCCTTCTCATAAACAAATTTTCTCTAGAACCCTAAATTCAAAGTGAGATGATTGATTCAAAATATTATGGTCAAGGAATGGTATTTATTTATTTTTTACTGTATGCTACTATATGATTCTTACAAGTTATAAATGCATATAATATATGAACAATAAATCATTAAAGACAATGCTGCCCGAATCCCTAATTTGGGACAAAAAAACAAAATTGGAAATAAAACTTAAGAAAAGAAAAAAAATGGCCAAAAAGAAAGAGATCTCTGGGGCATAGAAGACAAAAAAGAGTTAGTTCATAGATATCAATATATTTTTATGAAAGTGGTGAGAAGAAGAAAGTGGAGAGGACACATAATGGAAAGAAGCAACAAGAAAGAAAGATAGGTGTGGGCAAAAGAGTAGATAGAAAATTGTACGAATGGGAACTTTTAGGGAAAATTTGCAGCAATGAAAGTAAAACTTACTTTAAAATTTGAATGAAAGTGTAATATCCTTCAACTTAATTATACTTAATCTAATATTCTCAACTTAATTTAGATGCTATAGGAAAAATAGGGGCAGTGTTTATAAAGAGAAGAAAATATGCAGTTGGACATTAGAATGCTTTGTTTGCTCCATTGTTTCTAAAAAATAAATCCAAGAAAAGGTGCTCACACTTGTTGAGTCGTTTTCACAAACTTGATACCTTATTGCTAACATAGATTAGTCTATGCAAATTGAGCAAAAAAAAGCAGAGTAAATATCATATGAATATATATCTTCCTCTTCAAAGAGTTTTACTAAAGCATGTTTAAAATACAAATTTATCTTGAATACTTTCTACTCAAGCATTCTGTAACCAAGAAAAGTTTCTTGATTTGTATTATTGCTTCATTAAAATTCCAATAACTAACATATATTTTACAGGATATGTCTAATAAAACAGGAAAAACGACATCTCTATATATCATTAGTAAAAAATAATGCATATAAACACATAAAATTCAAGCATGGTGATTGTAAACTACCATAAACAAAACCAATAAATACCCTGAACTATTAAAAAAGAAAGTAATCACTATAGATTACTTGGACAAAAGAAAGATGAAACAATTAAAAAATTATATATTATTAAAAACAGTCAACAATATTCATAAGAACTCATTAGCCTAAAAAATTATAGAGGTATGTTGACTTACAAAACCAGGGAATTTGCCGTTGAGAAACCAGATTGAGGGCACTAAACCATTCTTATTGAAACTTCATCTCCTATTGGAAACTGTTAAAGACAAACCAATTATATTATGTCATAATATAGAACAATATATTAAGTTACAGAATCAAAGAAAGAACCTTTAAACCATTTGGAAATTTGGGGAAAAGCACAAACTTTTAACACCAACAACTTGGGCCTTCGGAACCTGCTCAACAAAATAGATAGTTATTCTATAATTGTTACATTTCAGGATGGATGTGCTAAATACCTTTAAAATAAGAAGTTCACTAACTAGAAAAATAGGACAAGTATTAGTGACATCAATTTTAACCTAGTAAAATGCCAAATACAAGATATGTACAACAAGTATATATTATTCCCAAAAGCTAAAAGGGCAATCATTTCTGATTTTCTGGTCACTCGGTTATTACACAGAACAAGTATTGAGAATCAGTCTCATAAATGCCTTGCAACTAGCTGTGATTGGTCTCTGATTTTTAAAAAACAAACAAATACCAAACCATTACAACTCCTTAATTCATACTAAAGCTACAAATAAGAAAAGAGAATACAAAGCCAAGCCCAATAACTTTGCTCTCCAACAGTGTAGAAGCCAATAATAATGGACCTAATAAGAGACAATGCATACATACCACAACCACAAATATGGTACAAATAAAAATATATATAATAAGAGTTCTTTTAGCAGTACGCATGAAGTGCATTATTCTTAATATTGGGTATAAGAGAGTCAACTAATCCAAAACTAATCAAAGAATAGACTTAAGTATTATTTAATGATGACAACATTACTTATCTGCATTTCCCTAGACCCAAGTTCACAAGTCAAATAAATATCCATATTAAGAGGAAACACAATCCAAATGAGACCTTTAAGTTCAAATTCTATCAAAATCATAATGGGAAAACTTATATATACTCTAGACACACCTGTTATTGGTTCATGAATTCATTATGCATAAGTTGTATAATATTCACCTTTGAAAAATCTAGAACAACAATCTGAATATCAATCAATACAATGACAACTAATCAATATAAAATAGTTAACTAAAATTAAATATCAGCAAACCAATTACAAGAGTAATTTGTAGTGAATTTATAAATGAAATACTAAAATTACCAGCAACAAACTTTAGTTTAAATGGTAAAATATATCAGTCAAATTATCATTTAAACAAAAAAATATAATAAGTACATATATATGTGTATATACAGAGCCAAGAATAGAGGAAAGATATAAGTTTGAGAGTTGAGACTATGAAACAATAGCTACTGAACCTAGGAGTGAACTCAAATGTGTATATGTGATACTCAATGACGTGATAGAGTTCTAAAGGAATGAACTCTTATTTTGTTATTTCAAGCTTTGGTTCTATAGAGAGATGCATTAGTCAACATCTTCTTCTACCCTATTTCCTTTTTTTTTTTTATCTAAAATATGTAATAATTTTCTTCCTTCAACTTATTTATTATTATTACAAATGGACTGCATAGCAGCATTAGTACTATAGCCTCACGGATTCTCAATTTTTATAAATGTTAAGATAGTCGACTACTCACCTTTACATAACTAAATATAGACATATATATATATAGAATAGCATATATAAATTGGTTTTTAATTTTCATTATTTAGGCAATTTTTTCAAACACCTTGAGTGCATGAGAAATAAAATACTGACTACCCAGCCAAAAAAGTCTCAGAATTAAAAAAATCAATCATAAATGGATCTAGCAAAAAAAAAAGAAAAACAGTGGTAAATTAACTACATTCATAGAAGCTTAGTTTCATAAAATTGAAATCAAACTCTATAATAAAAACAAGACAGACCCCAAAAAGACATGAAAATAATGAAAATTAAAATTGAAATCAAACTACATTCATAGAAGCTTAGTTTCATAAAATTGAAATCAAACTCTATAATAAAAATAAGACAGACCCAGAAGGACAAGAAAAGAATGACAATTAAAAAATAACCATACATGGTTGAATTAGATAAACAAAGTTCATGATGGACTTCATAACCATACGCTAAAAACAAGATCTTTAAAAGCAATCCAAGGAATTTTTATATTGCGACTACTGAATCTCCTCTTATATAATCCAAAGCCAATCAATTAAAAAGAAAAAAAATACAGTGGAAATAAAGGAAGACATACCAAAAATCGGTGATATTGAAAAAGTTGAAGTAGTGGCCATAGAAGCAATTCTCATCTCTCTTAACAATTCAATATAAGGCCATTTGTACTATCAATTAATTATGCTCAAATTTGATGCTTTCAATTAATATTGGTTGAAATCATCTTTTTACTACCCCAAAACAATTAGAAACAAAAAGACTAAAATAAAAAAAGACACATCATATTGGGAAAAAGGAATTACCAGTAATCTCCACCTTCGTCCTAGACATTGTGAAAACTTGAAATCTCTTACCACCATAGTCGATAACCTCAGCCATAACCCAAGCTAAAATCGTGTCTTTATCCAAACCCAATTAGTTAGTGGCTACTATTTTAGAATCTGATTTTTAAATTAAAAACAACACTAGAATCTCTTGATATTCATTTCAAGCACAAATATTGTTACTTATTTTTCAAAGATAATATTAATAACAAAACCAAAAAATATGGGTTGGAAAGATCTCACCTCAATCCTCTTTTTCCATGCCAACGATTCCTAATATCCATGTGTTTATGTGTGTGTGAGTGAGTGTGTGTATGTATATATATAGAGAAAGATAGAGAAAGCGAGAGAGGTAAAGACTAAGATAATTACTAAAAAGGCTTGAATAGAGAAGTGTTTATTGAACTAGAGACTATTAAATGGATAGAAAATAGTAGGGCAAACAAATGGAGTTGGGCAGAGAAGATGAGAGGCGGACAGAGAGAGCAGGATGCATAGAGATATAGCCATGGATTCTTCTCTCAAAATTTAAATGCTAAAATATTACAAAGAGGAAAATCACATACATCCCCTTCATTGAGTCTGACATAGGCTCTCAATCTTTTAGCTGAATTAACAGCTTTCCTTAGCAGATTAAGACATCCACTTCCAACAGTCACCTCAATATCTTTCGTCGACAATGATCTACACATGTAACATTAGCCCACAAAAAAAAGTTAATCCTTTATATATTTATAATGTTAAACCATGAAAATGCTCCCAAGATAACTAGTAAAAGCCCACGAAAGTGTGCTTGTGTTGGTGTTTAGCTCAAACAAACAACCACACAAGATGAAGAAAACAAATTTCACAGTTGGCTGACTCAGTTTCACACACACTTGTATGTATATACAAACATTGACCAAATATATGGAAAATTGAGACTAAGTATGAATAAAGTTGAGATTTTGTCTTGCATTTTCTCGGCAACCAAAAAACAGAGAAAGAAAGAGATAATTTACTTGAGAACATCGTAACGGTCACGAGCGAAGCTGAGACAGGGGTCTTTCAAAAGGTTCATATTCTTGTGAAGACTGTCAACCTCATCTTCGGCAAGGGTTTCACTGAAGTAACCCTTGGTGGTCAATCGGTCAACAAAGGCCGTCCATTCGGGCAAGGGGTGACGAGAGTCTTCGGCGTCGTCTAAGGCGGTGACAGTATCAACGACAGCGGAGGAACAGTAGCTACTACTGGTGGGGAAGCGCAAGGATTGGGATTGGGATTGGGATTGTGAAGGAATAAAGGGTTTTGTCGAGTAGATAATGGAAGGGTATAGCAGGGATGGAGCTTTGTGTGAAAAAATAATTAGTCTGAAAATAAATATAAGTGGCGGGCTTCCAAAATAAATTATCACTCTTTTTTCTATTACTTTGCCACATATAATACTTATTTATTAGTATTATATTCATATGTTATGAAAATGGGTATTTGGTGTAGTGTTTACCAGGCCTTGGGTTCGCGGTCCACATCATAAGGATATCTCAGGTATCCTTTAGGGTTTCACCCTGGCAACTCGTACTCCGCGTGCTAAATGTCATTCCTGGTCGTCGCCGTTCCTGGCCGTCGCCGTTCATTCATTTATATGTACACATGATATAACTAAATAGATACTTAAACACATATAAATTCAATCAAAGGGCTACGCCCTGCAACACAGTCATATAGGGCCGAGCCCTACAACTCAATCATATAGGGTCGTGCCCTGCAACTCAAGCTCTATCGGAACAATAGTTTTCTTACCTGTGTCCCGAGCTTTCCAAGCGCCGATGTCCCCAGCACAGTCCCCTAGTCCGAGCCTCGCAAAAACCCTAGTCACAACGCACCAACAATATCCATCCTTCATGTTCTAATCCATTAAATAGCTTTGGGTCATAATTCTAGTCTCCAGGACATTGAATTCTATCAATCCGGGTAATAAAATCCATCCCGAACCTTAACTATTGAATTCCCGAGCCTAAAACCTCTTAAAAGCCCAAAAATGCACTAAGCGCCGCGGCTATAAGAACTCATGCCGCGGCCCCCAACTCAACCTGAGGCCCTGCCTCATTTCAGCCTACACACGCCGCGGCCCTTCCTGAAGGGTGTCGCGGCGCACCTCCATTTCCAAACGCCTCTATGTTCTAAGGGGCCGTGGCTCAGCAAGAGCAGCGCCGCGGCTCGACCGCTCGAGCCCAGAAAAACTCACCATTTTTACCACGAAAACCTGTCCAATTAACCCCAAAATCAAACCAACAATCCAAACCATTAATCTCAGAAGCTCTACTATGTTTTCAGTAACAAAACCTAACAAAGAACTAGCTCAAAACCTCATCCAATCTCAAGAGTGATCTTTCACCCAACACACATGCAATACTCCAGAATTTGAGCTTAAAAACCAGTATAATTCACTAAGATTAAAGCTTACCTTGAGCTGAGTTGAGTCTCTGAATTAGGTCCTTAAGCTTCAAGCTCCTAGCTCCCAAGATTCCCAGCCCAATTCCTTAGTTTTGATTAGTTTCCACCACAATTTCCCTTGCTAAGACTTAGAGAAAATAAAGAGAGAGAAGAGTGTCTATTGGTCGGTTTCTACAAATTTCTGAGTACTCCTTTGGTTTTTTGTTTTATTTACTTAGCCTCTAAGGTCACCTCAAGGCTCGGGGTACCAAAAACGTCCCCGAGGGAAAAATGGTAAATTTCCCCAATATTACCTCCTAAACATTCTAACCTCAAATATATCTCCAAATATTTATTTCCATAACCTGATAACCCCATAAAATTTCTAATACCCGAAATACCCCTCGACTCACCCCAAGTCAGATTTTCGATCCCGTTGTGACTTTCTAGCTAACCGCTCCCTAGGACTGTCTTGGATCGTGCAAAACAGATATATCACAATTATTCACATTTATGCTCTCTGCGAGCTAAAATTACAATCATGCCCCTAATAACCAGATGGGGCCCACATGCATATTTAATTCACCTAAACATGCATCACTAATCACATATTCACACAAGTTCACATATTATAACAGTAAATCACTTTTTGCCCTCCAAGAACGCTAATCAAGACCCTAAGCCTTATTAGCGAATTTGGGTCATTACAACTATCCCCTCCTTACAGAAATTTCATCCTCGAAATTACCTGAACAACTCGGGATACCACTCCTGCATCTCTGATTCAAGTTCCCACGTCGCCTCCTCGACCTTGCTGTTCCTCCACAACACTTTCACCAAAGTGATGTTCTTGCTCCGCAAGACTTTGTCCTTCTAGTTAAGAATCTGAACCGGCCTCTCTTCATATGACAAATCCTGGTCCAACTCCAAATTCTCATAACTCAATATATGCGTTGGATCAGACACATACTTCCGGAGCATGGACACGTGAAACACATCATGAACCCCTGATGAGACTGGAGGCATCGCCAACCTGTAAGCTACCTCTCCAATCTGCTCCAGAATCACAAAGGGGCCAACAAACCTAGGGCTCAGCTTGCCCCGAACACCAAATCGTTCACTCCCCTCAAAGGTGAAACCCTAAGGAACACATGGTCACCAACCTGAAATTCCACGCTCTTGCGTTTCAAGTCTGAGTAACTCTTCTGGCGACTCTGGGAGGCGAGCATTCTAGCTCTAATCTTCTCAATTGCCTCATTTGTCCTCTGAACCATTTCAGGACCTAAGTACCTCTTTTCACCCGTCTCATCCCAATGGATAGGTGATATGCACTTCCTCCCATAAAGCATCTCATACGGAGCCACTCTGATAGTCGCCTGATTACTGTTGTTGTACGAGAACTCAATCAAAGGGAGATATTTACTCCAAGATCCCCCAAAATCTAGCACACAGGCTTGCAACATGTCCTCCAATATCTGAATCGTCCTCTTAGACTGTCCATCTGTCTGAGGATGATAAGCGGTACTAAACCGTAATTGCGTGCCCATAGCCTTCTGCAGACTCTCCCAAAACTTGGAGGTGAAGATGGGGTCCCTATTGGATACTATCGACCTCGAAGCCCCATGAAGTTGAAAAATTTCCTTCACATATAGCTCGGCATACTGTTCCACAGTGTAAGTCATCCTGACAGGTAAAAAGTGGGCCGACTTGGTATACCTATCCACAATCACCCACATCGAATCATGCTGTCCCATGGTCTTCAGCAAATCAACCATGAAGTCCATGGTGATATCTTCCCACTTCCACTCTGGAATCCCTAGAGGTTGCAGCAACCCTACTGGCCTCTGATGTTCAGCCTTGACCTACTGACAAGTTAAGCACTTGGACACATAATCCACCACATCCCTCTTCATGCCCGACCACCAATACAAGGCTCTCAGATCTTGGTACATCTTCTTCGTACCTGGATGTAAGGAATAGGGAGTGCTATGCAATTCATCTAAGATCTCTCGCCAGATATCGAAATCCATCGGAACACAGATCCGACCCTTGTACCTTAGTAACCCCATCTCTGAGATAGAGAAGTCCTTAGCCGCTCCGACTAAGACATTCTCCCTATGACCCTTCAACTGGAAATCATTCTCCTGCGCTTCCTTGATCCTCTCAAGGAGCATAAACTGAAGAGTGATGTTGGCTAACTGACCAACCACCAACTCTATACCCGCTCTAGTCATCTCCTCAGCTAGTTTATCGGATATCTGTCTCGAACTGAACAGCTGTCCTGGGCCTTTCCGACTCAATGCATCAACCACTACATTAGCCTTCCCAGGATGGTATAGGATATCACAGTCATAATCCTTAACCAACTCCAGCCACCATCTCTGGCGCATATTTAGATCCTTCTGAGTAAAGAAGTACTTCAAACTTTTATGGTCGGTGTATATCTCGTACTTCTCACCATACAGATAATGTCTCCAAATCTTAAGTGCGAATACCACTGCTGCCAATTCTAGATCATGCGTGGGATATCTCTGCTCATACTCCTTTAACTGTCTTGATGCGTAGGCTATCACCTTACCAGCTTGCATCAACACACACCCTAAACCCTGTCTGGAAGCATCACAATAAACCACAAACTTCTCATTTTCCGTCGACAAATACAACACTGGCGCGGCGATCAGTCGCTGCTTCAACTCTTTGAAACTGTTCTCACATCTGTCTGTCCAAATGTACTCGTCTTCTTCTTTGTCAATTCTGTCAATGGCGTAGCTATCCTGGAGAACCCCTCAACAAATCGCCGATAATACCCTGCCAATCCCAGAAAACTCCTCACTTCAGGAACACTGCTCGGTCTAGGCCAGTCTGTCACTGCCTCAATCTTACTTGGGTCAACCAGAATCCCCTCCTTACTAACGACACGGCCCAGAAATGTAACTTGCGGTAACCAGAACTCACACTTACTGAACTTAGTATATAACCTATGCTCCCTCAACCGCTGCAACACCAAACGTAGATGTTGCTCATGCTCTGTCTCTGACTGAGAGTACACCAGAATGTCGTCGATGAACACAATCATGAACTTGTCTAAATAGTCCTTGAAAACCCTATTCATCATGTCCATAAAAGCTGCTGGGGCATTGGTTAATCCAAAGGACATAACCAGGAATTCGTAGTGTCCATACCTCGTCCGGAAAGCGGTCTTTGGTATGTCATCTTCTCTAATCCTTAACTGATGGTAACCTGATTGGAGATCAATTTTGGAAAACATTATCCTTCCCTGTAGCTGGTCAAACAAATCATCGATCCTAGGCAGTGAATACTTATTCTTAATTGTCAACTTGTTTAGCTCCCTGTAGTCAATGCACATCCTAAGAGATCCATCCTTCTTCTTTACAAACAACACTGGAGCACCCCGTGGCGAGAAACTCGGTCTGATGAACCTCAAATCTAGTAACTCCTACAACTGAATCTTCAACTCCTTCAACTCTGCCGGAGCCATTCTGTAAGGTGTCCTAGATACTGGCTCTGCCCCTGGTACCAACTCTATAAAAAAATCAATCTCCAGCTGTGGCGGCAGCCCTGGTAGATCTGCTGGAAATAAATCTGGGAACTCACATACCAATCTGGTCTCCCCCGGTCCAACCGACACAACCCTAGAGGCATCCACAACATTCTCTAGGAATCATATGCAACCTACCTGCATTAGGTCTCTAGCCTTCAGTGCTGAAATCATAGGTACTCATAGTCCACTAGTTGTTCCCACAAATACAAATGGTACCTCTCCTTCTGGTTCAAAAGTCACCATCCTGCGCTTGCAGTCAATAGTCGCCCCATACTTCGATAGCCAATCCATCCCTAGGATCATATCAAAGTCATCCATCACTAGTTCAATCAGATCAATAGACAACTCTCTACCATCTATCTCTACTAGTAAAGCTCTAACCCATTTCCTAGAGACTACCAGCTCCCCAGTCAGCAACAAAGTCCGAAAACCCCTAGCATACAAAGCACTAGGTCTACACAGCTGATCTATCACTCTAGCGGATACAAATGAATGGGTAGCTCCCGAATCAATCAACACAGTATAAGAAGAACCAACACTAGGAATCTGACCTGTCACAACCGAAGGGCTAGCCTCTGCCTCAGTCTGAGTCAAAGTGAACACTCTGGCAGGAGCGAGACTGTCGCCTTGCTTCGGCTCCTCCTTCCTGACTTGTGGGCAGTCCTTCTTCAGATGATTGGCACTCCCACAGACAAAGCAGGCCCTAATCCTGCACTCACCATGATGTCATCGTCTCCACCGGGGACACACTAGAAAACTCCTCCAGTTGTCACTACCGCCCTGACGTCTACTAGAAGCACCCCATGCCCTCTCATCCGAGCTAGGAGGAATAAAAGAATCTGAGGCCTTTCTCTTATGCTCGCTGGAGCCACTACCTCGAATGGATCCAATAAAAGGAGGCACCATCCTCTTGGCATTGCGCTTAACAACGATCTCTCTCCAAATCTGGTCCTCGACCCCCTCAGCTGTAAGGGCCTTGTCTACAACCTGAGCATAGGTAGTAGTCTTTGGGTCTAAGGTGATCTTTACATCACGGGCGATCATAACATTCAACCCCCGTACAAATCTATCTCTTCTTGCAGATCTGGCGCAAACTTCGCCAATCGGTCAAATTTCAGAGCATACTCTGTCACGGTCAACCGATTCTGAGTTAGGTTGATAAACTCGTCAACCTTCGCAGCTCGGACTGCAACACTGTAATATTTCTCATTAAAGATATTCCTGAACTCTTCCCAAGTCATCATTGTTACATTCCTCCTCTGAACTACTACATCTCACCAGATGCGGGCATCCTCTCTGAACATGTAGCTTGCACAAGCTACCCCCTCATTCCCCTCAACCCTCATAAAATCTATAACAGAGGAGATCATGTTCATCCACTGCTCTACCCGCAGTGGGTCCTGTCCACCCTCAAAGGTGGGAGGATGCTGCTTTCTGAACCTTTCATATAAAGGTTCCCACCTGTTCTCCACAACAGGTTGAACCGGCACTGGCGCCACGACCTGCTGAATTGGCAACCCAGTGACTTGTGGAGGGGCCTGTTGCCTCAACTATCGAAGTTCCTCCTCTGTTCGTTGCAATCTTGCTTCCATTTCAGCAAACATCTGTTGCCAATTCTGTGGGGCAGGTAGAGGGTCTTGACCCTGGTTATCATCCTTGGCCCTACTACCGCAGAGTCTCGATGATTCTCGAGGCATCTCAGAAAATATGCTTGCAATCAACGACGCCGCTCATCAAGCATGATAACAACATCCAAAACCACCTCCCAATCACATCAGTCACCCATAAACAAGAATCCACATAACACACAGATAACATATAACACACAACGGGCCATGCCCTGACATCATGCATATGTTAACTCATTCATCATGCTTTATATGGAATAAACAGGCCAACAGGGCATTTAAGCACATATTCAGACATACAATTCAATTATTACCAACCAACCTTGAGTCGAGCTTGTCACTGACAGTGAGCGTACATGCTCGGTCATTCTCCAGAAAGCATAAACCTTGGCTCGCTCTGATACCAAGTTGTAACGCCCTACTTCCTTAGAGTCGTTACTAAGTGAGTTTAAAATGTGAAAATTACTCGCTAATCGAGGTTTTAAGACAAAAGTGTAATTAAATCATAATCAAAGTCATAAACTTTGAAGAAAAAAAAACCATTTACTGAAAATTATAAAGCGTTTAACATTTGGGATCCCAAATACTATTTATAAATATTTACAACTCAAAAACATAACCAGAGTTGACTAAACGAAAAAATTTAAGTTTAGTACAATCATCTCCCAAAAGTACCCCTGGCCGTGGCAGCCGGGCAGACCAGACATGTACGCGCCTCTCATCACGCTCACAATACTCAAGGTTGGTCGACTTTCCCCTTGCCTTTACTTGCACCAAAGAGCACCCGTGAGCCGAAGCCCAGCAAGAAAACCCTCACAAGAAGATAACATATGCATATCAATTACTTAACTTATAAATAAGTCGTTATCAGGCTAACCACATACGGCCATGCCGTCCCAGGCGCTTTACCAGGCCCTGGGTTCGCGGTCCACACCGTAAGGATATCCCAGGTATCCTTTAGGGTCTTGCCCTGGAACCTCGCACTCCACATGCTAAACGCTGCTCCCAACCCCTTGCCATTCTCACCCTTCGCCGTTCCCGGTCCTCGCCGTTCCCGACCCTCGCCGTTCATTCATTTATATGTACACATGATATAACTAAACAGATACTTAAACACATATAAATTCAATCAAAGGGCTACGCTCTGCAACACAGTCATATAGGGCTGAGCTCTACAACTCAATCATATAGGGCCATGCCCTGCAACTCAAGCTCTATGGGAACAGTAGTTTTCTTACCCGTGTCTCGAGCTTTCCAAGCACTGATGTCCCGAGCACAGTCCCCTAGTCCGAGCCTCGCAAAAACCCTAGTCACAACACACCAACAATATCTATCCATCATGTTCTAATCCATTAAATAGCTTTGGGTCATAATTCTAGTCTCCGGGACATTGAATTCTATCAATCCGGGTAATAAAATCCATCCCGAACCTTAACTATTGAATTCCCGAGCCTAAAACCTCTTAAAAGCCCAAAAATGCACTAAGCGTCGCGGCTATAAGAACTCATGCCGCGGCCCCCAACTCAACCTGAGGCCCTGCCTCATTTCAGCCTACACACGCCGCGACCCTTCCTGAAGGGTGTCGCGGCGCACCTCCATTTCCAGACGCCTCTATGTTCTAAGGGGCCGTGGCTCAGCTAGAGCAGCGCCGCGGCTCGACCGCTCAAGCCCAGAAAAACTCACCATTTTTACCACGAAAACCTGTCCAATTAACCCCAAAATCAAACCAACAATCCAAACCATTAATCTCAGAAGCTCTACTATGTTTTCAGTAACAAAACCTAACAAAGAACTAGCTCAAAACCTCATCCAATCTCAAGAGTGATCTTTCACCCAACACACATGCAATACTCCAGAATTTGAGCTTAAAAACCAGTATAATTCACTAAGATTAAAGCTTACCTTGAGCTGAGTTGAGTCTCTGAATTAGGTCCTTAAGCTTCAAGCTCTTAGCTCCCAAGATTCCCAGCCCAATTCCTTAGTTTTGATTAGTTTCCACCACAATTTCCCTTGCTAAGACTTAGAGAAAATAAAGAGAGAGAAGAGTGTCTATTGGTCGGTTTCTACAAGTTTCTGAGTACTCCTTTGGTTTTTTGTTTTATTTACTTAGCCTCTAAGGTTACCTCAAGGCTTGGGGTACCAAAAACGTCCCCGAGGGCAAAATGGTAAATTTCCCCAATATTCCCTCCTAAACATTCTAACCTCAAATATATCTCCAAATATTTATTTCCATAACCCGATAGCCCCATAAAATGTCTAATACCCGAAATACCCCTCGACTCACCCCGAGTTAGATTTTTGACCCTGTTGTGACTTTCTAGCTAACCTCTCCCTAGGACTGTCTCAAATCGTGCAACACATATATATCACAAATATATCACAATTATTCACATTTATCACATTTATGCTCTCTGCGAGCTAAAATTACAATCACGCCCCTAATAACCAGATGGGGCCCACATGCATATTTAATTCACCTAAACATGCATCACTAATCCCATATTCACACAAGTTCTCATATTATAACAGTAAATCACTTCTTGCCCTCCAGGCACGCTAATCAAGACCCTAAGCCTTATTAGCGAATTTGGGTCATTACAACCGCCCATCTGCACCATGCTTGGATCGCGGCGTCCAAGAACAGTGCTATGACCCCACCTGGAAATTCAGCCATAACCCTTTTTTCCACCTTTTAATCCTTCCAAAAACCTACTTAAACATCTCCAAATCCAAAAATCAAAGTTCCCAAACATCCCAATGATCCAAAATCATCAAATCCCGAGGCTCAAACAAATCAAAGATTCAATAACACACAAAATCCAAATCAAAGCTTAGAAACTCTAAAACTCAAAACTTAAAGCTTGGATTACCTTTGATTAAGTTGTTTCTCGCTAAATCCTTTGGTAAGGAAGCTTCTGATTTTCCTAGAATCGCTATGCCTCGATCCTCGCTTGATTCCGACTCCTAAAAACCAAGTTTTCTTCGAAATTGTGATGAACGGTAAAAAGGAATAATGGGAGAAAGAGTCAAAGTGTTTGAACGTAGTTTTCTTTCTGACAGGCTGCTTCAAGCTTAAGTAACCTCAAATAAATCCTAATGCTCGGGGTCCCAAAAATGCCCCGGGGACAAAATAGTCAAAACTCCCAGAATTTCCTCCTGATCTCACTAACTCCGAATATATCCTCAAATAATCATTATCATTATCCAATATCCCAATAATTGACCCCGTTATGACAAAACCGCTACCTTGCATCCTAAGATCATCTCATGCCGAATAGCTCGAACATATCCACATAATAATGAGATCTCATCCATAAATCACAAACATGCACCAAAATATACAAATATGCCATCAATGGGCCAAATTACCAAAATGCCCTTATGATGAAATGCGGACCCACATGCATGCATTAAACATCATATTATAATATAATTCACAAAAACATGCACATAATCATTTAATGGCATAATAAATCAATTATGGCCCTCCCAGCCTACTAATCCAACCATTAAACCGCATTAGGGATTTTAGGGCATTACAACTATCCCCTCCTTACAGAAATTTTGTCCTCGAAATTTACCTGAATAACTCGGGATACTGATTCTGCATATCTGATTCCAGCTCCCAGGTCGCTTCCTCGACCTTGCTGTTCCTCCGCAATACCTTAACCAAATGTATCGTCTTGTTCCTGAGGACCTTGTACTTTCTATCAAGTATCTGGACTGGCTGCTCCTCAAAGAAAATATCTGTCTCAAGGTCCAGATCTTCATAACTCAAAACATGAGTCAATCAAATACATACTTTCAAAGAGCTGAAACGTGAAACATGTTATGCACTGCTGACAATGCCGGAGGCAAGGCCAACCTGTAAGCCACTTGACCAATCCTCTCCAGGATCTCAAATGGACCTACAAATCTAGGGCTCAACTTGCCCTTCTTCCCAAACCTTCTCACCCCTTTCCATGACAAGAATTTGAGGAAGACATAGTCTCCCACTTGGAACTCCACGTTCCTGCGCCTGGGATCTGCATAACTCTTTTGTCTACTTTGAGAAGCGAGCATATGAGCTCTAATCTTCTCAATGGCTTCACTGGTCCTCTGAACTGCCTTAGGACCCAAGTATCTCCTTTCACCTGTCTCATCCCAATGAATGGGAGATCTACACTTCCTACCATACAACATTTTATAAGGTGAAACCCCAATGGTAGACTGATAACTGTTGTTGTAGGAAAACTCTATCAAAGGTAGATACTTACCCCAAGATCCACCAAAGTCCAGCACACATGCACACAGCATGTCTTCCAATATCTGGATTGTCCTCTCAGATTGCCCATCTGTCTGAGGATGATAAGCAGTACTGAACTTCAACTGTGTTGTCATGGCCTTCTGTAAACTCCCCCAGAACTTGGAAGTAAAAGTGGGGTCCCAATCTGACACGATCGACCTCGGCGCTCCATGAAGACGAACGATCTCTCTCACATAGAGATCTGCATACTGATCAACTGTATATGTAGTCCTCACTGGCAAGAAGTGAGCTGACTTGGTATAGCGATCCACTATCACCCAAATACAATCATGCTGACCAACAGTCCTGGGTAATCCCACCATGAAATCCATCGTGATGTCCTCCCATTTCCACTCTGGGATATCCAGAGGCTGCAATAATCCTGCCGGCCTTTGATGCTCAGCTTTCACCTATTGACATGTCAAGCACTTAGCCACATATTCTACTACATCTCTCTTCATCCCTGGCCACCAATAAAACGATCTCACATCCTGATACATCTTCGTGGTGTCTGGATGCAAAGAGTAAGGTGTAGTATGAGATTCATCCAGAATCTCTCGCCTCATAGCAGTGTCTAACGGAACACATATTTGCCCCTTCTATCGCAGCAAGCCTAAATCAGTCACTGTATAATCTCTGGATGCTCCAGCCAAAACATCCTCTCTAATCTTGATCAGCTGTGGATCACCCAACTGACCCTCCTTGATTCTTTCCAACAGTGTAGACTAAAGCGTAATATTGGCCAACTGGCCCACCAACAACTCTATACCAGCTCTGTTCATATCATCTACTAACTCTCTGGCTATCAGCCTCGCACTATAAATTTTCCTCGGACCCTTCCGGCTTAAAGCATCAGCTACCACGTTGGCCTTTCCTGGATGATACAGAATCTCACAATCATAATCTTTTACTAACTCCAGCCAACGCCTTTGTCTCATATTCAAATCTTTCTGCGTGAAGAAGTATTTCAGGCTCTTGTGGTCTGTATAGATCTCACACTTCTCCCCATAAAGATAATGCCTCCATACCTTTAAAGCAAAGACCGCAGCCGCCAACTCTAAATCATGAGTGGGATATCTCTTTTCATACTACTTCAACTGACGTGAGGCATAAGCAATTACCCTCTCTGACTGCATTAGAACACAACCCAAACGTTAATGTGAAGCATCGCAGTAAATCAAAAATTTCTCCTGATCTGTTAGAAGACTCAGAATTGGAGCTGTAATCAATCTCTGCTTCAGTTCCCGGAAGTTGTTCTCACACTTGTCTGACCACACAAATTTCTGATTCTTGTGTGTCAACTCAGTCAATGAAGTAGCAATCTTAGAGAACCCTTCCATGAAATGCCTATAATAACTTGCCAATCCAAGGAAACTTCTAACCTCAGAAGCATTCTTTGGCCTTGGCCAATCTCTGACTGCCTCAATCTTCGGTGGATCTACCTTAATCCCTTCCTTACTAACAATGTGCCCAAGAAAAGATACATGAGATAGCCAGAACTCACATTTCTTGAATTTTGCAAATAGTCTATGTTCCCTTAGTCTCTGTAGAACCAATCTCAGATGATGTTCATGCTCTGACTCTAATTGAGAATAAACCATGATATCATCGATGAAGACGATCACAAACTGGTCCAGATAATCCTTGAACATTTTGTTCATCATATCCATAAAAGCAACTGGGGCATTAGTTAATCCAAAAGACATGACTAAGAACTCATAGTGCCCATACCTAGTACGAAAAGCAATCTTCGGTATATCTCCCTCCTTAACCCTCAACTGATGATAACCAGAACGAAGGTCGATCTTTGAGAATACATTTTTACCTTGCAACTGATCAAACATATCATCTATCATTGGCAAAGGAAACTTGTTCTTGATTGTTAACTTATTCAGTTCCCTGTAATCAATGCACTTCCTTAGAGAACCATCCTTCTTTTTCACAAACAGAACTGGCGCTCCCCAAGGTGAAAAACTAGGTCTAATAAAACCCAAATCCAACAACTCTTGTAACTGTACCTTTAAATCTTTCATCTCAGCTGAGGGCATTCTGTAAGGTGCTCTAGACACTGGCTCTGTCCCTGGTGCTAGTTCTATCATGAAATCAATCTCTCTGTGTGGTGGCAACCCTCACAAATCTTTTGGAAACACATCCAGAAATTCACAAACTAATATGGTCTCTTCTGGTCTCACTGGTATGACCTGAGTGGTGTCAACAACTCTGGCTAAGAACCCAATGCAACCTCCTTGCATTAGACCTCTAGCCCTCAAAACAGAAATCATAGGTATGCGAGGTCCATGCACAGTACCAACAAACACAAAAGGATCCTCACCTTCAGGCTCAAAGGTGACCATCTTCCTTCTGCAATCAATGGTTTCCCCATACTTTACCAACCAATCCATACCCAGTATCATGTCGAAGTCAGTCATAACTAACTCTATCAAGTCCAATGGCAACTCTCTGCCCTCCACTGTCACTGGCAAAGATCTGACCCACCTCCTGGATACTACCAACTCCCTAGTGGGTAATAAAGTTCCAAACCCCACAGCATAAAAATCACAGGGTTTACACAGTCTATCAATAATACTAATAGCAACAAAAGAATGTGTAGCACCAGAATGAATCAAAACATTATAAGGGATTCCAACACTAAGAATCTGACCTGTAACTAGTGAGGGAGAAGCCTTAGCTTCTGCTTGTGTCAATGTGAACACTCGAGCTGGGGCTGAGCTGTCCGCTTTCCTGGGTTCTTCCTTTCTTGCCTTAGGGCAGTCTTTCTTAAAATGACCCACTGCCCTACACAAAAAGTAGGCATTTTCCCTACACTCTCCCAAATGATACCTCTTACATCTAGGGCATTCAGGACGAGTCTTTCAGGCTTCACTACCACCTTGAGGACCCATTGAAATACCACGGGGCCGCCTATCAGGACTTGGAACTGGGAAGGTGTCAGAAACCTTCATCTTCTGATCACTGGCGCCTCCACCCTTACTTGAACCCACAAAAGAAGAACCTGTTCTCCTAAACTCCTTTCTAACTGCATTATCTCGCCAGATCTTGTTTTCTACACTCTCAGCTGTGAGTGCCTTCTCGACCACCTATGCATAGGTAATAACCCCTGCCACAGTGGTAATGCAAACATCACAGGCTAATCTAGGCTGTAGCCCCTAGGGAAATCTCTCCCTCCTAGTCCTATCAGTGGGCACCAGCTCCATGACAAACTTTGCCAATCGATCAAACTTCAGGGCATACTCAGTCTCTGACAAACTCCCCTGAAGTAACCTGATGAACTTGTAACGCCCTGGTTACCCCAGAACAGTTACGGTGAACGGTGAACCGGAAATTTGACTCGCTACCCGAGTCCTTTGGTTAAAAACGTGATCTAGGTACCATTGACAGGTTAAGGTGAAAAACCAGTAAAAAGGAAAGGGCACTTTTCATTAAGTAAATAAACTGCTCATGAGCCTTTTTAAAATGTTTACAAGTAGTTCAAGTTACAAAAGAGTTGCTACAGTTCCAAATATACAAACTCCGCCGGCCTAAGCGGCAAAAATAGGGTAAACCCCTAGTCCCTCCGAGAACTCCTTGACCGTGGCGGTCAAGCGGCCCTGTATGTACATTACATCACCCAAGCTCTCCACTCAAGGCTGGCAAAGCTTTTCCTTTCCTTTACCTGCACCACATAGCACCCATGAGCCGAGGCCCAGCAAGAAAACACAATATAGCATGATATAATATCAACAATAATCACAGTTATTCCTTCAGGACTATCAGTCCAACAAATAGGTGACAATAGCCAAAAGTCACAATAATGAGCATCACTCCCTCTAGCCATGTGACGATAGGGTCACCAGGGCTTAATCGATAAGTGTTTCATTTATAAGTTTGTTTAGGACAGGTGCAAGGTGATTAGTCACCAACATAACCTTCCTCACGACTCTAGAGTCGAAACTATGGACAACGTCCCTTAGCCTTGTGACAAACGGTCACCGAGGTCATATACCTTGGCTATAATCATCTGGTCGTAGACCAGGCAAGCGCTTATAAGTTCTTCGACCCTAGGGTCGGTCTGGCATTAATGCTATAGAGCCATTCAATGCGCAATTCTCGACTTTAGAGTCGGTCCCTGACTAGTCAGTGTCTTAAGCAGATAATTAGCGTTCAATAGCATTTTAATATGCAATCCATGTCCACATATATCAACCAGCATGCCTCAAATATCAAATCACACATGCCATATACCTGTACAGGGTGCAACTATATTCATACACTGTTTTCTTACCTCTGGTTCGAGTGAGTATTATAATATGAACGACCCCTGAGAACGATCAACCTTTAAATTCCTCGACGGTCACCTGGTCATAACCAAAATATAGGATTCATCAATAAAAATGATAACCAAGGGTTCCCAAACCAAATCCCAGCCCCCGAGACATCAAATACTACCCAACCGGGTACTAGGTCCAACCCCGAGGCCTATGGTTTGAATCCCCAAGCTAAAAACCTTATTTTAGCAAAATTGGCTCTAAGGGCCGCGACCCTCCCTGCTTTTGCGCCGCGGCGCGCCTCCAGATAGAGAGGCTCCCTGCCTGCCAAACGCCAAGGGCCGCGGCGCACCCCTGCTGCGCCGCGGCGCCCAGCCCAGATCAGCAAGTCGGCCACACATGAACTAGAATTTAACCCTGCGTTTTCCCCTTCAAACCAGTCCCTCGAATCATCTTAAAACCTTCTCCAAACATGTAATTGAACCCCCAAACCTTACCTATAACACCTCCTCACCAAAACCCAATCATCTAACACCAAGAACTCCCTTTAATCCTCACTTCCCACATCAAAAACCATGAACTAAATACCAAAGATAAAACAGAGCACCAGCTGAGATATATAGTAAAAACTCACCTTGGAACTAGCTTTAAACCTCCCACACCAGCTAAAACAAGTGCTCCAACCTTGCCTTTCAATTTCCTTAGCTTGATCCCACTCCTAGAGCTCAAAACCTCAAAGGAGTAATGAAGAGGGTGATGTACGGGAATGGAGGAGGCAAAACTCTGTTTTTACACTGTTTTATTCCACAGCCTTCAGCCACTAAACCTTATATATATCCTCCCCTAAAAAGACCAAAATGCCCTTCATATCATCTTAAGCCTTTCAAACTACTCTAGGGGTAAAATTGGTACTTCTAGCTTAACCCGTTAATTATAATTAACGCTTCCCATTTCCCGCTAATCTCAATATCCTCAAACTCCAATATTTCATAACCCGTTACCCTAAAATCCCCGGTAACGCTATAACCTTTAATATCACCCCGAGACTCACCCCGAGCCCCGAGCTCAAACCTGTTATGACCAAACCGATAATCACGTTTAACGATCGTCTCATGTCGGAATACTCGAACCAATCCACATTATAATGTGGTCTCACAATATATCATTATCACACATACAAATATACAATTATACCCTCAACGGGCCAAATTACCATAATACCCCTGTAAACAAATGTGGACTCACAAGCATGCATTTAACATCATATAATAATATAATTCTCATAAACATGCATAAACACACTTAATGGCATAATTAAACAGTTATGGCCCTCCTGGCCTACTAAACCAGCCATTAACCATAATAGGGAAACCAGGGCATTACAACTATCCCCTCCTTACAGAAATTTCGTCCTCGAAATTTACCTGAACAGCTCGGGAAACTGACTCCGCATATCAGACTCCAGCTCCCAGGTCGCCTCCTCGACCTTGCTGTTCCTCCACAACACCTTGACTAAAGGTATCGTCTTATTCCTGAGGACTTTATCCTTCTGATCAAGTATCTGAACAGGCTGCTCCTCAAAGGAGAGATCTGGCTCAAGCTCCAGATCCTCATAACTCAAAACATGACTCTCATCAGATACATACCTCCGAAGAGCGGAAACATGAAATACATTATGCACGGCCGACAACGCCGGAGGCAAAGCTAGCCTGTAAGCCACCTGACCAATCCTCTCCAGGATCTCAAATGGACCTACAAACCTGGGACTCAGCTTGCCTTTCTTCCCAAACCTTCTCACCCCTTTCCATGGCGAGACTCTAAGGAAGACATAGTCTCCTACCTGGAACTCCACGTTCCTGCGTTTGGGATCTGCATAGCTCTTTTGCCTACTCTGAGAAGTAAGCATCCGAGCTTTAATCTTATCAATAGCCTCATTGGTCCTCTGAACCGCCTCAGGACCTAAGTATCTCCTTTCACCTGTCTCATCCGAATGAATGAGAGATCTACACTTCCTACCATACAGCATCTCATAAGGTGCAACACCAATGGTAGACTGGTAACTGTTATTATAGGAGAACTCTATCAAAGGCAGATACTTACTCCACGAACCACCAAAGTCCAGCACACATGCCCTCAGCATGTCTTCTAATATCTGGATCGTCCTCTCAGATTGCCCATCTGTCTGAGGATGATAAGCTGTACTGAACTTCAGTCGTGTACCCATGGCTGTCTGTAAACTCTTCCAAAACTTGGAAGTGAATGTAGGGTCCCGATCTGACACGATCGACCTAGGAGCTCCATGGAGACGCACGATCTCTCTCACATAGAGATCTGCATACTGATCAACAGTATAAGTAGTCCTCACTGGTAGAAAGTGAGCTGACTTGGTATAACGATCCACTATCACCCAAATGGAATCATGCTGACCAACTGTCCTGGGCAAGCCCACCACAAAGTCCATTGTGATGTCTTCCCACTTCCACTCTGGGATATCCAGAGGCTGCAGTAACCCTGCCGGCCTCTGATGCTCAGCCTTGACCTGCTGACATGTCAAGCACTTAGCCACATATTCCACTACATCTCTCTTCATCCCTGGCCACCAGTACAACGATCTTACATCCTGGTACATCTTCGTGGTGCCCGGATGCAAAGAGTAAGGTGTAGTATGAGATTCGTCCAGAATCTCCCGCCTCAACGCAATGTCTAACGGAACACATATCCGTCCCTTGTATCTCAATAACCCCAAATCAGACACTGTATAATCCCTGGATGCTCCAGCCAGGACATCCTCTCTAATCTTGATCAGCTGTGGATCACTCAACTGACCCTCTTTAATCCTTTCTAGCAGCGTAGACTGTAGCGTAACATTGGCCAACTGGCCTACCAGCAACTCTATACCAGCTCTGGTCATATCATCAGCTAATTCTCTGGCTATCAGTCTGATACCATGAATCTGTCCCGGACCCTTCCGGCTTAAAGCATCTGCTACCACGTTGGCTTTCCCTGGGTGATACAGAATCTCACAATCGTAATCTTTCACTAACTCTAGCCAACGCCTCTGCCTCATGTTCAAGTCCTTCTGAGTGAAGAAGTACTTCAGGCTCTTGTGGTCTGTATAAATCTCACACTTCTCTCCATAGAGATAGTGCCTCCATATCTTTAAAGCGAAAACCACCGCTGCCAACTCTAAGTCATGGGTAGGATACCTCTTCTCGTACTCCTTCAGCTGACGAGAAGCATAAGCTATAACTCTCTCTGATTGCATCAAAACACAGCCCAAGCCCTGATGAGAAGCATCACAGTATATCACAAACTTCTCCTGGTCTGTCGGAAGACTCAGAACTGGAGCTGTAATCAATCTCTGTTTCAACTCTTGGAAGCTGTTCTCACATTTGTCTAACCACACAAACTTCTGACCCTTGCGTGTCAACTCAGTCAACAAAGTAGTAATCTTTGAGAACCCCTCCACGAAACGCCTGTAATACCCTGCCAATCCAAGGAAACTCCTAACCTCAGAAGCATTCTTTGGCCTTGGCCAATCTCTGACCGCTTCAATCTTTGATGGATCCACTTTAATCCCCTCCTTACTGACAATGTGCCCAAGGAAGGACACCTGAGACAACCAGAATTCACATTTCTTGAACTTTGCAAACAATCTGTGTTCCCTCAACCTCTGTAGAACCAACCTCAGATGATGCTCATGCTCTGACTCAGTCTGAGAATACACCAGAATATCATCGATAAAGACGATCACAAACTGGTCCAAATAATCTTTGAACACCCTGTTCATCATGTCCATGAAAGCTGCAGGGGCATTAGTCAATCCAAATGACATAACTAGAAACTCATAATGCCCATACCTAGTGCGAAAAGCGGTCTTCGGTATGTCTCCCTCCTTGACCCTCAACTGATGATAACCAGAACGAAGATCGATCTTAGAGAATACCGTCTTACCCTGCAATTGATCAAACAGATCATCTATCCTTGGCAAAGGATACCGGTTCTTAATTGTCAACTTATTCAGTTCTCTGTAATCTATACACATCCTCAAAGAACCATCTTTCTTCCTCACAAACAGAACTGGCGCACCCCAAGGTGAAAAGCTAGGTCTGATAAAACCCAAATCCAACAGCTCTTGCAGCTGTACCTTTAATTCTTTCAACTCAGCTGGGGCCATCCTGTATGGTGCTCTAGACATTGGCTCCGTCCCTGGGGCCAGTTCTATAACGAACTCAATCTCTCTGTGTGGTGGCAACCCTGGCAAATCCTCTGGAAACACATCCAGAAACTCACGCACAAGTCTAGTATCCTCTGGTCTCACTGGCACGACCTTGGTGGTATCAACCACACTGGCTAAGAATCCAATGCAACCCTCTTGCAATAAATCCCTAGCCCTCAATACAGAAATCATAGGAATATGGGGTCCATGCACAGTACCAACAAATACAAAAGGATCCTCACCCTCAGGCTCAAAGGTGACCATCTTCCTTCTGCAATCAATGGTTGCCCCATACTTGGCCAACCAATCCATACCCAGTATCATATCAAAGTCAGTCATAACCAACTCTATAAGATCCACTGACAACTCTCTGCCCTCCACTATCACTGGCAAAGATCTGACCCACCTCCTGGATACAACCAGCTCCCCAGTGGGTAACAAAGTACCAAACCCCACAGCATGAAAATCACAAGGTCTACACAATCTATCAATAACGCTACTAGCAACAAAGGAATGTGTAGCACCAGAGTCAATCAATACATTATAAACAGTTCCTGCACTAAGAAGCTGACCTGTAACAACTGAGGGGGAAGCCTTAGCTTCTGCCTGAGTCAATGCAAACACTCGCGCTGGGGCCGAGCTGTCTGCCTTCTTGGGCTCTTCCTTTCTTGCCTTAGGGCAATCCTTTTTCAGATGACCCACTGCTCTACAAGAGAAGCAGGCCCTTGCTTTACACTCTCCCAAGTGATGCCTCTTACATCTAGGACACTCGGGATAGGACTTCCAGGCTTCACTGCCCCCAGGACGACCTATTATAACACCACGAGGTCTCCTGTCAGAACCTGGAACTGGGAAGGTATCAGGAGCCTTCCTCTTCTGATCACTGGGGCCAACACCCCTACCAGAACCCATAAATGGAGGACTTGGCCTCCTGAAATCTCTTCTGGCTGCATTCTCACGCCAGATCTTTATCTCTGCAGTTTCAGCTGTAAGTGCCTTCTCCACCGCCTGTGCATAAGTAGTGACTCCTGCCACAGTGGTGATGCGCACATCTCGGGCTAACCTAGGCTGTAGCCCCTGTAGGAAACGCTCTCTCCTGGTCCCATCAGTGGGCACCAGCTCCTTGGCAAACTTAGCCAAACGGTCAAACCTTAAGTCATACTCGGTCACTGATAAGTTTCCCTGAAGTAGCCTCATAAATTCATCAGCCTTCGCCGCTCTAATGGCGTCATTGTAATACTTTTCATTAAACAAGGTCTGAAATTCCTCCCAGCTCAGGAGATTAACATCCTTGGTCTGGCCAACCACTTCCCACCAAATCCGGGCATCTTCCCGAAACATATAGGCAGCACAGGCCACCCTCTCATTACCAACTACCCTCATAAAGTCAAGCATAGTGGTAAGCATGCTCATCCACTGTTCAGCTTTGGTGGGATCAGCACTGCCTTCAAACACAGGAGGTTGCTGTTTCCTGAACCGCTCATAAAGAGGTTCCAACCTGTTTTCAACCCCAGGCAGTGGCCCAATAACTAGCACCGACACAGAAGGTGCCTCTGCAACACTGGCCACCACAGGCACTTGCTGCTGTCTTAGGAGACGAAGCTCCTCTCCCTGTTTCAACACTATAGCTTGCAAATCATTAAACAACTGCTGCCAGTTTGCAGGTGCTGGCTGTGGAACCTGAGATTGGTCATTCTCTTGACCCTGACTACTGTCATTATTCTGACCCTGACCATTCTGGCCAGCTGAGGTGCCTGTCTGTTCTGGGTTCATTCTGTCACTGATACCTTACTGAAACAATAATCAATACGGCCAATCAGGTAGTAATAACTAAACCTCTTACCGCCTTACGGTCCAAGAACAAACAGATAATAGTCACATTCCACAGTCATTCAATATTCACAATCAGATACATGTTCATGGCATTCAGCACTCAGCATGTATCACATAATAACTCATAAACAACCATACTAATAAGCAGGCGCCAGCAATCTCAGTACTAATCAGTACACATTTGCTGAAGATATGATATTTCAGGGCACAGCCTCAGCATAATATCTCTTGCACGCAGGTAACACATATATATCACGTTTAAACAATTATTCATGTAACCACGTAAATAGTTACCAAACCGTGAGTCGAGCTTGTCTTCAACGATGTGTATACATACCCAGCCAGTCTACAGGAACCCTAACCTTGGCATTGCTCTGATACCAAGTTGTAACGCCCTGGTTACCCCAGAACAGTTACGGTGAACGGTGAACCAGAAATTTGACTCGCTACCCGAGTCCTTTGGTTAAAAACGTGATCTAGGTACCATTGACAGGTTAAGGTGAAAAACCAGTAAAAAGGAAAGGGCACTTTTCATTAAGTAAATAAACTGCTCATGAGCCTTTTTAAAATGTTTACAAGTAGTTCAAGTTACAAAAGAGTTGCTACAGTTCCAAATATACAAACTCCGCCGGCCTAAGCGGCAAAAATAGGGTAAACCCCTAGTCCCTCCGAGAACTCCTTGACCGTGGCGGTCAAGCGGCCCTGTATGTACATTACATCACCCAAGCTCTCCACTCAAGGCTGGCAAAGCTTTTCCTTTCCTTTACCTGCACCACATAGCACCCATGAGCCGAGGCCCAGCAAGAAAACACAATATAGCATGATATAATATCAACAATAATCACAGTTATTCCTTCAGGACTATCAGTCCAACAAATAGGTGACAATAGCCAAAAGTCACAATAATGAGCATCACTCCCTCTAGCCATGTGACGATAGGGTCACCAGGGCTTAATCGATAAGTGTTTCATTTATAAGTTTGTTTAGGACAGGTGCAAGGTGATTAGTCACCAACATAACCTTCCTCACGACTCTAGAGTCGAAACTATGGACAACGTCCCTTAGCCTTGTGACAAACGGTCACCGGGGTCATATACCTTGGCTATAATCATCTGGTCGTAGACCAGGCAAGCACTTATAAGTTCTTCGACCCTAGGGTCGGTCTGGCATTAATGCTATAGAGCCATTCAATGCGCAATTCTCGACTTTAGAGTCGGTCCCTGACTAGTCAGTGTCTTAAGCAGATAATTAGCGTTCAATAGCATTTTAATAAGCAATCCATGTCCACATATATCAACCAGCATGCCTCAAATATCAAATCACACATGCCATATACCTGTACAGGGTGCAACTATATTCATACACTGTTTTCTTACCTCTGGTTCGAGTGAGTATTATAATATGAACGACCCCTGAGAACGATCAACCTTTAAATTCCTCGACGGTCACCTGGTCATAACCAAAATATAGGATTCATCAATAAAAATGATAACCAAGGGTTCCCAAACCAAATCCCAGCCCCCGAGACATCAAATACTACCCAACCGGGTACTAGGTCCAACCCCAAGGCCTATGGTTTGAATCCCCAAGCTAAAAACCTTATTTTAGCAAAATTGGCTCTAAGGGCCGCGGCCCTCCCTGCTTTTGCGCCGCGGCGCGCCTCCAGATAGAGAGGCTCCCTGCCTGCGAAACGCCAAGGGCCGCGGCGCACCCCTGCTGCGCCGCGGCGCCCAGCCCAGATCAGCAAGTCGGCCACACACGAACCAGAATTTAACCCTGCGTTTTCCTCTTCAAACCAGTCCCTCGAATCATCTTAAAACCTTCTCCAAACATGTAATTGAACCCCCAAACCTTACCTATAACACCTCCTCACCAAAACCCAATCATCTAACACCAAGAACTCCCTTTAATCCTCACTTCCCACATCAAAAACCATGAACTAAATACCAAAGATAAAACAGAGCACCAGCTGAGATATATAGTAAAAACTCACCTTGGAACTAGCTTTAAACCTCCCACACCAGCTAAAACAAGTGCTCCAACCTTGCATTTCAATTTCCTTAGCTTGATCCCACTCCTAGAGCTCAAAACCTCAAAGGAGTAATGAAGAGGGTGATGTACGGGAATGGAGGAGGCAAGACTCTGTTTTTACACTGTTTTATTCCATAGCCTTCAGCCACTAAACCTTATATATATCCTCCCCTAAAAAGACCAAAATGCCCTTCATATCATCTTAAGCCTTTCAAATTACTCTAGGGGTAAAATTGGTACTTCTAGCTTAACCCGTTAATTATAATTAACGCTTCCCATTTCCCGCTAATCTCAATATCCTCAAACTCCAATATTTCATAACCCGTTACCCTAAAATCCCCGGTAACGCTATAACCTTTAATATCACCCCGAGACTCACCCCGAGCCCCGAGCTCAAACCTGTTATGACCAAACCGATAATCACGTTTAACGATCGTCTCATGTCGGAATACTCGAACCAATCCACATTATAATGTGGTCTCACAATATATCATTATCACACATACAAATATACAATTATACCCTCAACGGGCCAAATTACCATAATACCCCTGTAAACAAATGTGGACTCACAAGCATGCATTTAACATCATATAATAATATAATTCTCATAAACATGCATAAACACACTTAATGGCATAATTAAACAGTTATGGCCCTCCCGGCCTACTAAACCAGTCATTAACCATAATAGGGAAACCAGGGCATTACAGAACCCCTCAGCCTTTGCCGCCCTGATGGCATCATTGTAATATTTCTCATTGAACAGAGTCTGAAACTCTTCCCAACTTAGGGCATTGATGTTTCTAGTTTGGGATATAACCTCCCACCAAATTCGGGCATCCTCCTGAAACATATACATGGCACAAGCCACCCTCTCATTACCAGTAACCCTCATGAAGTCCATGATGGTGGTAATCATGCTCATCCACTGCTCAGCTTTAGCAGGATCTGCACTACCTTCAAAAATTGGAGGTTGCTGCTTTCTGAACCTTTCATAGAGAGGCTCCCATTTGTTACCAACCTCAGGCAGTTGCTCAGATGCTAGCACCGATACAGGAGGTGCCTTGGATACACTAGCTACTACAGGAACTTGTTGTTGTCTTAGGAGGCGGAGTTCTTATCCCTGCCTCAATACTGTAGCCTACAGATCATTAAATAATTGCTGCCAGTTCGCAGGAGCTGGCTGTGGAATTTAACTTTGGTCATTCTCATGACCCTGATTATTATTCAGGACTTGATCACCCTGGCCAACTGATGTATCTGTTTGTCCTGGAATCATTCTTATCGACTTATACTGTGCTGCAATAGTCAATACGGCCAATCGGGTAGTGATAACTAAACCTCTTGCCGCCTCACGGTCCAAGAACAAGCAGATAACTCTCATATTCACAGTCATACAAACATACAGATAGATACATGATTATAGCATTTAGCACTCAACATGTATAAGATAATAGTTCACAATGAATAATACTAATGAGTATGTTCTAGCAATATCAGTACTATTTAGCACATTTTTGCTGAAGATGCAACATTTAAGGAATAGCCTTATCCAGGTATCCCATGTAAGCAGGTACAGCATTTATACTATATTTAAGCAGTTAAATATATAACCACATAAATAGTTACCAAACCATGAGTCGAGCTTGTCTTCAGTGGTGAGTATACATACCCAGCCAGTCTACAGGAACCCTAAACCTTGACACACTCTGATACCAGGTATCAGAGCCTTGACCCAGCTGGAAGTGTGGCCGATGGGGACGTCGGGCCCATAAGGGGGGGTGATTATGACGGTCAGAATCCCGTGATCCATAAGGGGAAAGACCGGGTAAAGCTGTGCAATCCCACACCGCCTGGGGAAGGTCAAGTGTGATGATTCTAAGACTTTATAGGTATGGGACTACACAGTTGAAGAGGGCTTAAATGGATTGATGGGTACTACCTATATCAACAAGATGCATCTTCTTTTCGGTAGCCCATCACTTGAGAACTCCAAAGTTAAGTGTGCTTGACTTGGAGTAATATCAAGATGGGTGACCTCCTGGGAAGTATTCCCATAAAGCATGCGAGTGAGGACAAAGCACGCAGGAAAGACTCGTGTTGGTTTGTAGGGCCAGTAGTCATTCCATGAAGCAACCATAGTGACGTGGGGCGTTACAGCAGGCATTCGCTGGTATATGAATAAGGTGATGATGTCTGATAGAGGAGATTAGATAGGTAAAACAACAGATTTTGCTGGGAAAGAGCTGCTTTGTATAGTGTGACAGCAGGGGCACCAGTGTTGGTTGACTTGAGGGTATAGACAGATAATAATTGCTGTATGGAAGGCTTTAGAAGCATTATCCTCTAGTTTTGAGAAATGTTTGGGCTTGCTCAAGAATTGATTAGTGGATGGGCATAGGTAATTCCACCCTTGATATTAAGTAGATGAAAGGTCACGACAGAGTGGTTGTGCTAAGAAATTGGGGCAGAAGGATGCGCGGAAGTGGTGAGAGGTGTTACTCAGACCCAAAATGTTGTCATGATGGGTTGGGAGGAATTCAGGTAGTGAATTGATAAAAGAGGTTATTATAACGTAATTTGAGCTGCGGAGACTAATGAGTTTATGAACTTTGTTTAGAATGGTAAGATAATGACACAATATGTCAACAAGCTTGGTGGGTTGGTCAATCCGCTTTGGAAGTTGATACAAGTGGATGTAGCTGGAGATGATGATTCATTTAAGGATTAAACTTTGGGATGGTCTAGAGCATCAGGGCCACTCCAGTGCATGAGATTTTCATCTGTGCTTGGGTAGCAGAGAGGGCCATGTTATTTAAGATATAAGGAATGAGTTATGGAGCACGATGGCCATAGGGAAAGAAATGCAGATGATGGTATTACCATTTGTGGGATTTATTAAGGACAGATGCTCACTAATCGGAAAAGAAGAACCTTTGATAGATCTATGGCTCCTAGTTTTGACAGGAAGGGGTATAGTTTACGGGTTAGCCATCAGGACAGTGATGATGCCTAGTGAAGTTGTTTAGTATGTACTAGAAGCAAGAGACGCCATCTGAAAAGATGCCAGGTAAGGGCACGTTTTCTACATGGAATGGGTTAGTATGTTAGGGCAGATTAGGGATTGCCCAGGACTAGAGAATGGAAGACTGGAATGCCTTGTTACATTCGAAGCCCAAGGTTAGTTCCTCGGAGGTGACCAATTGACTTGATAGTCCTCGTTCTTGGTTATATAATGAACTAAAAGAGTTCGGTGTTGCGTATCTCCTAGAAGAGATTTAGATATGAATTATATGCCTCAAGGTTATTGTACGAGGGGCTTGAGATATTAGTGCTTGTTGGGGGATGAATTAGAAACTTCAAAAAGAAGAATTGGAATACAAGTAGTAAAGGGGTTCATAGTGAAAGTGTTTGAACTCATTGTATGAAAGCCTTGATATGGGCTTGAGTGAGAGCTAATTTGTTAGATAAGGGACAGCCATGGATTGTAGGGGACATCACTTGAAGTATATTAGTTGGGCTGAATGAAAACTGAGTTGGTTAGTAGGGATGCAGATGGGTATATGTGGATGCCAAAAATCCACCAAGAAAACAAATCTCTAGTCCATGGTTGGAATACAAGGCCAAAGGTCACTTAGCCATGTGTTATCCAGATTTCCGGATAGCGTTTAGATTGATGGCCTCGGGGAAACAGAATTATCGATGTCCTTCACGATAGGTGACCAGAGCTCGCGGATATACAGAAAGGCTTCACCTCTCCCGCTTGGTGTCCGGATTACTCTTCCAAGCAAACACCATACGGAAACTCGTCAACTCTCCCGGAGCTCCCGAAGGAGTATCCATCGGGGAAGCTCCTTCCGGGAGAAGCTCTTCGAGTGGTCTCCGCGGAAGCAGTTCCGTGCCTCGCACGGAACAAAGCCAAACGGTCGAGTCCTGGAGGAGGCATATTTGGAATGATATCCGCCTGACACAGGATCCCGCCTGACACGCCCGTCAGGTCAAAGCCGCACACATCCCAGCACGCCTAAGGGTACCTTTTCGCCTACTGTTCCGCTGACAACTTGGAAAAGACGGCTGACTTTGTGTGTTCCCCATTCTTTCACGTAAATATACCCACATAGAGTCTTGTAGCCATGCTACTATAGTAATTGTATCCCTATTTATGGCTGGTGTAATTAAAACTCATGTACGTAGAGAAAAACCCTAATCCAAAACCCTAGCTATAAAGACCCCTTCATTTTACAAGAGGAGGGAGAAACAAAGGATATAGCAAAAAACTCTACTAAGATCTCTCTAGCTTCATCTTCTTCAAGAGAACCCGAGAGAAACATTGTGAGCGTGTGAAGTTCTTATGCACCAGCCATCTTACTGTAATCTTTTCCAAGTATAATAACATCGACTCGTGGACTAGGGCTTGTTAACGCCTGAACCACGTAAAAACACTGTTTGTTTAGTTACATTTCAGTATTTCTACAGTTCTTATCTTTTTATTATTCTGTTAGTTATTCGTTTCCGAAAAACTCGGTAAACATTTTGGTGCTTTCATTGAGAGCTGTAGGAAGTTGTTAGTCAGCTCTTTTTCTGTGTACGTTTTTGTATTCACTTCGTGCTAAAGAGATGGTGACTACGAGAAAATCCGCTGTTGACAAAAATGCTACGGTCAACCCCGATACCGTGATGGAAGATGTGGTGCAAAGTGAACCCTTAGACTACCAAGGTGAAGACCCGACATCCCGCCAGGATCAGGTCAGTACCGAAGATACAACATACTTAGAAGACGAAGAAGAGTATGTCCAAGACGGTTATTACAAGGACGGCTGCTACTATGAGAAGGACCCAGAACTGGTCCAAGTAGCCGAAGAACTGGTGGCCACTAAGGCCAAGCTTGCTGAGCAGGAGCGCGTCTCCGAAAGAATGCAACGCATGATGGAACGCCTCCAAAGTAGGTTCGGAGATCTAGGCGACTCGGACGAGGATACCTCTGTTCGAGGTGGTGCTGATGCCCCCATGCCGGATCCAGCCGCTGCTGGACCATCCAAAGCCGCCCCTAACAAGGGCAAAGAAAAAGTGGGAGAGCCTGTGCGCGCTGACGCCCCTGCACCTCCTAAAGGCGTGAATCACCAGGCCGACTGCCCCCCCCGCGCGCAGAAGGTCTCTGGCGCTCCTAAGCCCAGACGCCCTTCAGCCCCAAGGGGGCACTCTGTGCCTAAAGGGCCCGGTGCTAAGGCACCCAGGCCTAGGGGAAGGAACAACCGCCCCAGTGATTCCGTCAATCAGGACGGTCGGGCTGCGAACTCGCACTCCGAAGATAGCTGGTCCACGGTGGACCTAAGAAGAAGGTTGGAGGCCAAGTATGAGAAGGCCAAAGGGGAAAAAGCCCGGCCTCGCGGAGATGACCTCCGAAATCATATTAATGACAAGCTCCGGGGACGTGACCTCCCGGAAAGTGATACGAAGAGGCTCGAGGAGCAGATTGCTGCCTTGACCAAGCTGGTCCGGAAGCAAAGTGGGGCCCTGTCAGATTCTGAGGAGGAAGACCCGGAACCATGTATTAGGAGGATCGCGGAAACGTCCCTCCCAGATAACTTCAAAATGCCTCACATAGAATTATATGATGGGAGGACAGACCCGCGTACCCACCTAGCTAAATACAATAAAATGATGCAAGTGGCGCGCGTCAGTGAGGACGCCAAATGCATGTGCTTTTCACTCACCCTTACCAAGTCTGCGGAGGACTGGTGGAAAAGATTAGCTCCCGGATCAATCCACAGTTGGAAGGAGCTACAGTCCGCGTTTAGGAGGCAGTTTATTGCTGCCCGCGACCACGACATGGAGGTTGGTTCCTTAACCAACATCAAACAGCAACCCACTGAGAACCTCAAAGCTTTCATTCAGAGAATGATGGAAGCTGCTGCAAAAACCAAGGTCAGCGATGACATGAAGCTGATCGCCCTTCAATCGGGCCTTACTGTCGGCTCCCTGCTATGGGGAGAAATGCAAAGGAGACGGGCAGAAACCCTGTCCGAATTCATGTCAAAAGCTCAGGGAATCATCAACCTTGAGGATGCCTACCAGCAAGCCTTTGGAGTTCCCCCGGCTCCAACCCCTTCCGTGACTGCGCCGAGCTTTGCTTCGCAAGCTCCCGCACCAGTCCTCACGCTTCCAGGAGCCCGATTCACTCCGAGTGTGTATGGGCCTTCCGCGTCTGTTCAGACGCCGGGTCAAACACATTTCTCTGGGTATGGAGCGGTACAAACCGGATGTAGTATCGCTCCTAGCATGCCGCAGCCGCAAGCGGAAGCCCCGGAACGAAGTTTGAGCCAATCGCGGAGCAAACGAAGCGGAAAAAACTCCAACCGGGGAGACCATTCAAAAAAACCCCGAAAGGATTATGAGCCCAAGTTCACGGAATATACCAGTTTGATAGACTCGCGAGAGAATGTCTATCGGGCGACCTGTAATATGGTCAACTACAGGAAGCCCCCGAAAGTGTCTCACGGAGGAAGGCGTCCGCGAGACTCCAATAAGAGGTGTGAGTTCCACGGAGACGTGGGGCACACCACGAATGAGTGCCTTCAGCTGAAGGATGAGATCGAGTCCCTGGCAAGAGCGGGACACCTCGGTCAGTGGGTGAGAATACCCATAATCTATCCCGGACAGGGGGTGGTTCACGGAGCTGCATATTCCCCGGGACAGAGGGGGGCCGCTAGCGCACCTGGAGCCGGTCACCCCCAAGCTCCCGGGTCTCAGTTCCCAGCACTTCCTGCTCCACCCGCTCCGGCGCCCATTGCCTTGTTGGCTCCAGGACCAGGCAACCCATATCCACCCGGCCTTGCTCCGCCACCCGTTGACGGACACGTCGCCACCATTTCCGGAGGACCACACCTTGCCGGAAGTACCCGCAACTCCCAGAAGAGGTACTTGAAGGAGTTAGAGCACGCCGAGGAGATGTGCGCTTTGGTCCAATCACCTGCTCAACGTCCCCGAATGATGGATCTTCCCATCACCTTCACGGAGGACGATGCTCGACATGTGCACTTCCCCCACAACGATCCCCTCGTAGTGGAAGCCCAGATTGCCAATAAGAAGGTCTCACGGATCTTGATCGATAACGGAAGCTCCGTGAACATCCTCTTCAAAGCGGCCTTCCACGCGATCGGATTGACCGAGACGGACCTGGCCCCATGCCCCATCCAGCTTCAAGGTTTCAATGGGGACGCACTCATGCCATTAGGCAAAATTCAACTTCCGGTCACCCTCAGAGGAGAAAGCGACGCTTGTGCCTTCAAGCATAGCACATTCGTGGTGGTCGACTGCCCCACGGCGTATAATGCCATCTTAGGCCGACCGGTCCTGATCGATTGTGGGGCCATAACCTCGATACGTCACTTATGCTTGAAGTTTCCCTGCGACGATGGGCGTATTGGCACCCTCCGAGGAGACCAGAGAAGTGCACGGAGCTGTTATAACGTCTCCGTCCGAGCCGTCTACACGGTCCAAGAGACGTTTGCTGCCATTCCTTTGGCGGAAGTATTGCCAGGAACTAGGGATGCTCAGGAGGCATACTTTGACGAACTAGACCCAAGAGTGGGAATCGAGAAAGCAATAGAGCCGATGGAGGAAGTCGAAGAGGTGATCCTCAATCCGGAGGAACCCACCAAGGTCATTCAGGTGGGGAAAAACCTGCCGTCGGCCGTTCGAGATAAGATCGTGGCCACTGTGAAGGATAATCAGGATATCCTAGCATGGTGCCACGCTGATATGACAGGGATTAATCCCAATGTTGCGTGCCACGCACTCAACATAGACCCAGCTGCAACTCCAATTCGCCAAAAGAGGAGGCCACTGGACCCAGTGAGAGCCGAAGCCGTCAAAGCTGAAGTGGACAAATTGATGTCCATAGGCTTTCTCCAGGAGTCGCACTATCCCGTGTGGTTGGCCAACCCAGTTCTGGTCCCGAAACCCGATGGGTCCTGGAGAATGTGCATTGACTTCACGGACCTAAACAGGGCCTGCCCGAAAGATTGTTTCCCTCTCCCGCGAATCGATCAGATGGTGGACGCTACTTCCGGGTACGAACTCTTATCCTTCATGGATGCGTATTCCGGATACAATCAGATCAAGATGCATGTCGCGGACCAGGAACACACCAGCTTCCTCACGGATAAGGGTGTCTACTGTTACGTGGTCATGCCTTTCGGTTTGAAGAATGCTGGGGCGACTTACCAGCGTCTGGTAAACAGAATGTTCAAGGACCAACTGGGGAGGAACATGGAGGTGTACGTGGACGACATGTTGGTAAAGTCCAAGACCTCCGGGGACCACAGTAACGACCTTGAGGAAGCTTTCGCCGTGATCCGAAAGTACGGGATGAAGCTAAATCCAAAGAAATGTACTTTCGGGGTCTCGTCTGGAAAGTTCCTTGGTTTTATTGTCAGCTCCCGCGGCGTGGAAGCCAACCCTGAAAAAATAAAGGCGTTCATAGATATGCCTTCCCCCCGGAAGCATAAGGATGTCCAGAGCGTTACCGGAAGGATAGCTGCTCTCAGTCGCTTCGTATCCAAGGCCACCGACAAGTGTATCCCCTTCTTTAATGTTCTGCGAGGGAACAAGAAGTTCGAGTGGACCCCCGAATGCGAAGCGGCCTTCCAACACCTCAAAGAACATTTAACCCGAGCCCCCATTTTGTCCAAACCGGTCGAAGGAGAGGCGTTGTTCTTGTACCTAGCTGTGACTGAGCACGCAGTAAGTGCCGCTCTCGTCCGGGAAGATGGCCGCATCCAGCTCCCTGTGTATTACGTAAGCAAGAGGTTATTGGACGCTGAGTCCAGATATTCGATGATCGAGAAACTCTCCCTCTGCTTGCTGATCGCTTCACGGAAGCTGAGGCCATATTTCCAGGCGCACACCATCAAAGTACTCACCAACCACCCTCTCCGACAAGTCCTGCAGAAGCCCGAGTCTTCTGGCAGATTGCTTAAGTGGGCCATGGAACTAAGCCAGTTCGACGTCCACTACCAACCGTGTGTTTCCATAAAAGGTCAAGCTCTCGCGGACTTTATTGTGGAGTGCTCGGGAATGAATGACCTCCCAGAAGATCCTGTCCCGGAACTTCCCACCTGGAAGGTCTACGTAGACGGAGCCTCAAATGAAAAAGGAGCTGGAGCGGGGGTTATCCTAATATCTCCCCAAGGGCATCAGCTCCAGAGCGCCCTCCGTTTCGCATTCCCAGCATCCAACAACGAGGCAGAACACGAAGCCATGTTAGCTGGGTTACGACTGGCCAGAGAAGTCGGAGCCCAAAAAATCGAAGTGTACAGCGACTCCCTGCTTGTGGTAAACCAAATATCCGGGGAATACCAGACGAAAGGCGAAAGGATGGCTGCCTACGTGTCTCTCTCCCGCGGCCTACTGCAGCATTTCAAAGGCTACAAAATCCGCCAGGTCCCCCGGGACCAGAACTCACTTGCGGACACGCTGGCCAAGCTTGCAACGGACCCGGAGATTGAACAGTATGGCTTAGTCCCCATCGGGCACTTAGAAGCCCCCAGTACTGAGACGCGAAGGATAAACGCCATCATCGACCATTCCCACTCCTGGATAGGACCCATCCTCAGATTTCTCACCACCGGAGAACTCCCCACCGATAAAGCGGACGCAAGGAAGCTCCAGTATCAAGCTCCCCGATACGTGGTTATGGATGGAAAGCTTTACCGCAGGGGGTTGTCCATACCCTTCCTTAGGTGTGTTGCCGGAACCGAAGTCAGCACCATCATCCATGAGATTCACGGAGGCTTCTGTGGCGATCATACCTCCGGGCTGAGCCTCTCCAAAAAAATCCTTCGACAAGGATACTTCTGGCCCACCATGAAGAAGGATTGTGTGGATTATGTCAGGAAGTGTGAGCAGTGCCAGAGGTACGCCAAGGTTCCGCGAGCGCCGCCTACGGAAATTACCCTAATGACCAGCCCCTGGCCGTTCGCCGTTTGGGGCATTGACCTAGTAGGTTCCCTCCCCACTGGAAAGGGTGGAGTGAAGTACGCCATAGTCGCGGTAGACTACTTCACCAAATGGGCTGAAGCTGAACCTATGAACACGGTCACATCTAAAAAAGCACTGGATTTTGTCATCAGGAATATAGTGTGTCGTTTTGGGCTTCCACGGAAAATTGTGTCCGACAACGGAAAGCAGTTTGACAGTGAACACTTCACGAACTTCTGTGCTTCGCATGGAATTATCAAAAGCTTTTCCGCAGTCGCCAGACCACAGGCTAATGGACAAGTGGAAGCTGTAAACAAAATATTAAAGACCACGTTGAAGAAAAAACTCCAAGCCTGCAAGGCTCACTGGCCGGAAGAACTTCCGCGAGTACTTTGGGCTTATCGCACAACAGAGAGAACTTCGACGGGGCACACGCCTTATTCCATGACCTTCGGTTGCGAGGCCGTCATCCCAGTAGAAGCTATGATCCCCTCTCACAGGCAAGACACCTACGATCCTACCCGGAACCATGCCCTCCTCCAGGAGTCCTTGGACATGATCGAGGAGCTCCGGGAGCAGTCGCAGGTCCAACTAAAAATGTACCAAGGCAAGATAGCCCGACACTTTAACATGAGAGTCCAGAGCCGTACATTCGAAGTTGGAGATCTTGTCCTACGGAGAGTATTTCCTGCTACGCAGGACCCGGGAGTAGGAGTCCTCGGACCCAACTGGGAAGGCCCCTACGAAGTCCAACAAAAAGTGGGCCATGGGACGTATCACTTAAAGAGACTCGACGGATCTAACGTCCCGCGCGCCTGGAACGCGGAGCACCTCCGCCGTTACTACCAGTAGGCCCCGGACCATCCAGTCGGAAGTCCTTGGTGAAAATAACAAAAGCGAAAAATGTGGAAATAATCCTCCCTGTTGTAAAACTCACGCCTAGCAGGCTAATTCAATGAAACACGGAGAGATTCACTCCGCTTTTACTGCACTTTTTATCCCTGTGTTCAAAGCTGCGTTTTAACAAGTGACCACGCGGTCCGGAGACGTCCGGACCCCACGCTCACTTGGGGGGTATACATGGCTAAGGCATAACCATACGCCCCTTGAACAAAACGTACACAGAACACCACTTATGTGCTACCACTTATGTGCTAGCATTGTGTTTGAAATTTTTAAATTGTTTGAAATGTTTAAATTGTTGAGCTTAGGTTTATTTGTTGCCATGAACATGCTTGCATTACGTGTCATATGTGCTTATGTGAAAATTGCCGTGGAAATGCCTGCCATTATGTATCATAAGTATTATCTCCTGTGTAGCCCAGCGATGGACGGGACTGGGGGTCGAGGCACGTTCATAGAGCTACGCCAAAACACCCCCAACTCCCTGACAAGTCCTTTGCAGAATTCTCCGCGATCGCTGTAGAGCTTTGCTTCGCAAGCTCCAGCTCCGGGTCCCGCAAGGCGAAAGATGGCAAGATCCGCGAGCGCTGTAGAGCTTTGCTTCGCAAGCTCCAGCTCCGGATCCCGCAAGGCGAAAGATGGCAAGATCCGCGAGCGCTGTAGAGCGTTGCTTCGCAAGCTCCAGCTCCGGGTCCAGCGAGGCGAAAGATGGCAATATCCGCGACGGTTGTAAGCCTTGCTTCGCAGGCTCCAACTCCGGATCTCACAAAATAATGCATGGCAAGCTCCATGGCCATTGCAAGTCTCAGCTCCAGAAGCAGACATACTTGATCCCCCCACTCACAGCCGGCTTTGCTTCGCAAAGCCCCTGCTCCAGGATCACACCTGGTGGGCGTGGCGATTTCCCCAACAGCAATAAGCCTTGCCTCGCAGGGCTCCATGCCAGGTCCCTGAAGTCAGCCACAATGAGGTTCGCAACAACAGTTAGTTTTGCTTCGCAAAGATCTAACCTTAAGTCTAGCGACGCTCACCAAAAGAACTCCCGTTCCAAACAATGGAACGACTCACCTTAGCAATCCCAGCGAACAGTATAACTACAAGTCCCTGGATTGGCTATTTGCCTCAGGAAAGATAAAGTGCGGTGAAAGGAGCCTGGCCGTTGGAACCAGGAAACCTTCGTAACCTAGAAACTACATGGGAAAAAGACATCATCCGTTAAAGCTTCAAGTGGGAAGTGCATAGGTTTTGGCCGTTGGAACCAAAACCCCATACGCCCCTACAACAGTTTCTACCGTATAAATGTCTACCCTAAGCGCAAGGATAAATAAAGAACTCGGCAGAAAAGAAAGGAGAATGCTATGATTATGGTAAAAATGTCCGCAATGAAAAACTCAAAATGAAAAATAATTAAAGATAAAACCCCTTCAAGCATTGGGGGTAACTACAGCGTCCACGACCGCAGCTTCGGGGTCCACTGTTTCAGCTGAGGCTGGCGGAGTCGGCTCATTGGAAGGAGGAATTTGGTCATGAGAAGGTTCAGAAGTCCCCGCCTCTCCGGGATATCCCGCCTCAGGAGCTTCAGCACGATCGTCAATGTTATAAGTTTGGACATACGCCTCTGGGCCCTGATCCCACACGAGTAGCTTCTCCCTCATGGCTTCGGCATCATCTCCCAGATAGCCTAACACCTCCGGGTTCACTTTCCAGAGTTGATGCATGAGGACCACATGCGATATATTAATAGTCCTGTTCAGTATCACCTCAGCATCCTCCTTCTCCTTCAACCGCTCCGCCTCGGAAGTTGCCAGCTGTGCTTCCGCGGCAGTTAGTTGGGCCCTCAATTTTTCCATTTCGGCCTTGGAGGCATCCCGCTCCCCCTTAAGAGAATCTATCACCTTGCGCTGCTCCCTATTTTGGTTCAGCACGGATTGCTTCTCGGTCACATGCCCCCTGGCAGTGAATTGCAAAGCCCCGATCTCTTTATCCTTCTCGGCGAGCCCCAACTGAAGCATAGACACGAGATCCCTGCTCCTCTTATGGAGTTGCTCCTCGTCGTGCAGCTTACTCTGAAGAGTGGAATATTCCTCTTGCCGCTTAAGGAGGAGATCGTTCTTTGATTGCAAGCGGGCTTCCAGGGTATCTTTCTCCACCTTGGCTTGGGACAGCTCTTCCCGGAGCTTGGAGTTTTCGGTCTTAATCCCATCCGACCGCTGTCTAAACTCATTCTCTGCCTTGGCCCGGTACTCTTGATATTTGGCAAGATATTTCTTCTCCGCCTCTTCTTCAGCCGTGCGCCGGGCCTGATCAATCTTCTCCGAAGCCCCCAAGGCCTGTTGGGTCAGCTTCTGTTTCTCCGCCTCCAAGGCCTGGCGAGCCAGCTGGCTCTCCTCCAGCTGAACGAGAGCTGCACCAACCTCCCGGAACGAGCGTTCCGCGATCATAGAGGCCTGCAAGGAAAGACAACCGAATGAGCTAAAGCCGGACCAAAAGAGAGGTGATCCCAAAAAAATAACAACTGACGGCTTACCCCGGACAGTTGCTGCTTCACAGCGTGTGTCAGCAACAGCGGATCCTTGCTGCTACTGATGGCCCATTTCTCAGAATTGAGCTCGCATAAGCTCAGGGCCATGTCCTCCATCATCTCAGCTCCGAACGGCGCCAATGCACGTCCAAGCCTAGGCACCAGCCTCTTCTCCAAGGCTGGACCATCCAGAACCGCTCCGGCCGGGTGAGGAGATCTCACCCCCTCGGCCAGCTCAGCCCTCTTCACGGCAGACAAGTTATCTGCCCTTCCCTGAGTAACGGCCTTCTCCGCCTCTAGCCGCCTCTTCAAAAAACTATCGGCCCGTCTTACACCCTCCAGGAGGGCAGCGGGAAAACTGGTCGGCTTCCGTGGAAAGTGGAACTTCAGGCCAGGCAGGGGAAGATTGGTTGTCTGAGAAGACGGAGACCCCGGAAGAGAGGACCCCCTTTGGACTGGAGGGGGAGGCAGCCGGGATATTAAGGCCCCGGTCTGTTGCTTTTGCTGCTGCGGTAGCAGAAGTAATTGCCCTTGTTGCTGCGGCTGGTTTGGATGTTGCTGTTGCTGCTGCTGCGGCGTTGGTGATTGTCTCTCTTGTTCCTGTTGCTGCTGTTGTTGTAGTTGTGATTGCTGTCGTTGCTGTTGTTGTTGCCTTCGACCGGGAGAAGAGTGTCTAAGGCGTTTGTTCTTAGCACCCTCAGCATCTCCTCCGGGACGCTTGCTCACCCCAGTTGTCCTCACGGGGAACACAAGCCCTTCCCCGTCGCTACTGCTACTCGAGACCATCATAGTCTCGGAAGGCCCTTCAGCAGGGGACTTCTCTACCCTCGGGGACGCTTGCGCCTCGCCACTTGTCTTCTTGGGGGAGGCAGCCTTACCTCCCCTACCAGCCTTGGGCTTCCGTCCTTTCCCCGTGGGCGGGTCCTGGCTGGTGGCAGCCTTCTTAATAAGCAAAGTAACCCTTCCCAACATCTTGGCTTCGGGATACTCTGCAAGAAACGTACAAAGCAAGGTTAACGAACCAACAAGAAATGAGAAAGAAGATAAGCGGAAGACAAGACAATCAGCAACATAAAAGTACAAGCAAGCCCGCCAGCAGGGAACAAGAAACAAGAAAAAGAAAAGTTTGAAAGGGACGACCATGCACGAGAAACGTGGATGGCCTTCCCCGAGCAAAACAAAACATCGCTTCCTGCTCCAGGAAGCTCCCGTACTCCTTGAAGTCCGGGAAGAACATGCTGAGAGAAGAAGGGTCAACCATGATGACACCTTCTGGCAGACTACCATCACTCAGACACCAGAGGAGCTCATCTACCCTATCACAGTACCTGTCGAAAGGTATCCTACGCGGATCTAGCCTAAGGAAACGAGGATCAAACCCCATCTGAGAGGTTTGGGAAACTTCAGACAGGCTGGGGGTGTGGATCAATCGAAAACTAGTCTTACCTCTCCCGGAGGAACTAGCCCCCGGAGCCCCTTCGTTAGGGTAAGCCGCGGCGTGGCGAGCCTCGATCTCCTCTCCCTCCGGCTGGGGGTCGGGGAACCTCTCCTCCCAACTAGGAGATAGAGTATTTTCGTCCCGAGCGGCTTGGGTGATCACCTTAGACAGCTCCAGGGCAATCTGCTCCCGGATGTCAGCCGACACCTGAGTCTGCCCCCTACCACTTACTGGCTCGATATTTTGGAAGGAGGCGAGTAACCCATACTCCCTCAACGATTCGGAGGTCACAAGTCCCTCCACTCTCAACTCTTCCTCGGAAAGCCCTTCGTAGAACTTGGACCTCCTTATCATCTCCGCGCAGCGAGGTGTCCGCGGAACGACTTCTGCAAAAATCAAATACAAGCGTTAGAGATCCTCCCAAAAGGCAAATCAAACACAAAGAAACAAAGTTGAAAAGGAAAAGAGGAAACACTTACCAGGGATTTTGAAATCCAAAGATAGAGCTGGCACCCTCTTCAGCGGGAAGCCAGTCGTCAGGAACCAGTATTCCCGGAGGTCGGGAACCCTCGCGGTATGACAAGTGGGGCACATCACATCCGGGTACCTTTCTAGCCTATAAAACCCCACCTTGTCTGAATGACCCCTCATAGGCTGAGACTTCAACCCATAAAAGTACAGCACCTCCTCCGGGGTAGGAGCTTCCAGCCTCCGGGACTTGCAAAAGATGAACCACCCCGCTAAGAGCTTGTAACTGGGAGGAATTAACTGGAAGGGGGCAATCCCCGCCTTCACACAGAAATTGGCGAAGTAACTCCTTAGGGGCAAGTGCGCTCCGCACACTATGTGTGCCCAACTCCAGGCACCAAAGCCTTCGTGGCTCTGGCTAGCTGACTCGCCCAGCACCGACAGACGGTGCCACATCAGACCTGGGATGTTCTTCAGGCCTGCCTCAGAGGAATACAGCTCTAGCATGCCATAATTCCTGAAAAGGTTCGGTTTTTGGTCCATCTCCCAGATGGAACTATTGGAGGTTGGTGGGCTAGCCGCGACCGCTTTCGCTTTTCCTTTCCCCTTTCCACCCGCGACAGGAGAGCCTTTCTCTTGGGCAGAATCAGCCTCCCCCGCAGCAAGGAGTTGTTCCTTCGAGATGTTCGTCACTGGACAAAAGAAAAGAAAGAAGAAAACACTCTAAGCAGTCAGCACCCTTGTCATACCCTAGTGGTATCAAAGGCGTCGGGGAGACCCTCCTCGAAAACTGCTTGGAGAGGCTCCCACCGAGCTTACCGAGGGGTTGGCACCATGCCACCCGAAGGACAGCAAGGAACCAGACTCAGACCCCGAGCCTAAGCCCACCAAAAGAAGTGTTTTTCCAGAGAAAGACACCCTAAAGGCGTTCATGCTTATGCCCTAAAACAGCAAAACACGGGACGACTTTCCAAACGCAAATCGCCAAAACATGCAGAAAAGGCTACTTATCGACTCACAATCAATCACATGCCTACCAAAGCCCTATTCACAAATGCACATAAGCAATAATGGCAGAAACCTCTACTCTAACAACTACCAACAACCTAAGGTTTGGGAGGAAAGAGCAAAGTAGAAATACTTACTGATGTTCGGGTAGTTGGAGGTTGAGGGAGTAACTGGATCACTGCACAGCACGATCGCGAGAAGTAAAAGCTGCAAAGACGAACGGCGATTCAAACCAGGAACTTCGGAGTAAACCCACTGCCAAATCAAAAAGAAAAGTTTCCAGATACTTACCAAAAGAAATGGCAAGTTCGGGGGAACGTAAGCTGGGAAGCCTGAGAGTTCGAAGGTTTGGAAATCTGAAAATCCTAAAGATGGAGAATCTAAAAGCGTAAAGAGGAAGAAAGGTCCTTTCCCTCGTTTTTATAGCAGGGAAGAGGCCGTTTCGAATTCCTCAAGTGGACGGTCCCGATCTTCCCATTCCGTGTGCATCAGATCCAACGGCTGGAGAGGAAGCGACGATCCTATTTATGACTCCTCGGATGGGAATAAAGTATTTATTTCCCATCATTACACCACCTCGGGCCCGGAGTACCATTAAAAACCGTCAAATCATTAGTTAGATGACTGACGCACGCATACTCAACCAGTCGCCTCACGCACACGTCTTGGTCGCAGAACCATTCCCAGAATGACACGTGGTCCTTGCCGCACTTGAGTACTTGATCTCAAACAGAAGAAATTCTCTTTCTTTTCCATACTAACACTCAGGCGGGAAAAAGGAACCCTTCCGGGAACACAGAAGGTGCCCCCTCGCCTAATCTAAGAAACCGATTGTACAAGCTCCCGGATCCCTCAAAGCTCCGTGACCTTGGGGGGTAAATGTTATCCAGATTTCCGGATAGCGTTTAGATTGATGGCCTCGGGGAAACAGAATTATCGATGTCCTTCACGATAGGTGACCAGAGCTCGCGGATATACAGAAAGGCTTCACCTCTCCCGCTTGGTGTCCGGATTACTCTTCCAAGCAAACACCATACGGAAACTCGTCAACTCTCCCGGAGCTCCCGAAGGAGTATCCATCGGGGAAGCTCCTTCCGGGAGAAGCTCTTCGAGTGGTCTCCGCGGAAGCAGTTCCGTGCCTCGCACGGAACAAAGCCAAACGGTCGAGTCCTGGAGGAGGCATATTTGGAATGATATCCGCCTGACACAGGATCCCGCCTGACACGCCCGTCAGGTCAAAGCCGCACACATCCCAGCACGCCTAAGGGTACCTTTTCGCCTACTGTTCCGCTGACAACTTGGAAAAGACGGCTGAATTTGTGTGTTCCCCATTCTTTCACGTAAATATACCCACATAGAGTCTTGTAGCCATGCTACTATAGTAATTGTATCCCTATTTATGGCTGGTGTAATTAAAACTCATGTACGTAGAGAAAAACCCTAATCCAAAACCCTAGCTATAAAGACCCCTTCATTTTACAAGAGGAGGGAGAAACAAAGGATATAGCAAAAAACTCTACTAAGATCTCTCTAGCTTCATCTTCTTCAAGAGAACCCGAGAGAAACATTGTGAGCGTGTGAAGTTCTTATGCACCAGCCATCTTACTGTAATCTTTTCCAAGTATAATAACATCGACTCGTGGACTAGGGCTTGTTAACGCCTGAACCACGTAAAAACACTGTTTGTTTAGTTACATTTCAGTATTTCTACAGTTCTTATCTTTTTATTATTCTGTTAGTTATTCGTTTCCGAAAAACTCGGTAAACACCATGTTATTAGGCTCGGGCCCATAGGTCTTGTGAAACCGGGAGATTTTCCCAAGGGAAACATCACCTTATGAGCCATGAAGAATGGCCTTGCTAGGCTAAGGGACCAAGCTACAAGTTGCAAGAGGGCAGGTGCACGAGGCCCTACTTGTCTTGACGCCGAGAGATGTCAAGGGCACCAAATCCATGTGCCTCAACCGCGCGCGCGCGTCTCGTGAGGCTGCCCCTTTCATCATGCCTCACGCACATCTTGTGAGGCTCCCCTTAAATGGCCTCTCGTAGCCTCGCATAGTGAGGCCAAGGGTCTCGCGCCTAGTGAGGCACCCCTCACATCGCCTCGCGTAGCCTCGCATAGTGAGGCCAAGGGTCTCACGCATAGTGAGGCACCCCTCGCATGGCCTTGCGTAGCCTCGGATAGTGAGGCCAAGGGTCTCGCGCCTAGTGAGGCACCCCTCGCATAGCCTCGTGTAGCCTCGCATAGTGAGGCCAAGGGTCTCGCGCCTAGTGAGGCGCCCCTTGCATGGCCTCTCATAGTGAGGCCAAGGGCCTCGTGCCTAGTGAGGCACCCCTCACATGGCCTCGCATAGCCTTGCATAGTGAGGCCAAGGGTCTCGTGCCTAGTGACGCACCCCTCGTATAGCCTCGTATAGCGAGGCCAAGGGTCTCACGCCTAGTGAGGCACCCCTTGCATAGTGAGGCCGAGTGTCTCACGCCAAGTGAGGTGCACCTCGCCTCGATGTCCAAGCGCCTCGCACAACCATCATCTCGCGGCCCCCATGGCCTCATACCACCAATGCCTCGCACACCCATGCACACCAAGGCCTCACGCACCCGCGTATCTAGGCCTCATGCAACCATGAACCAAGGCCTCACGCACATGCACATAAGGGCCTCGCACCACACCTCCCCCAGCTGTGTTGAGGTGTCGTATACCCGTGCCATGCTTTGTCCAGCCCAGATGCCTCTCTACCATGATGCCGATGCCTCGTGTGCCCGTATGGGGTCTAAGACATCTAGAAGGGGCGTACTAGGAGCAATAAAAGAGACCCAAGAACTATTTGGTATCAAGACAATAGCGGTATAGACGACTGAGTATATCGTTCATGTTAACACACAAGCTTTCCTACACTTAGTAGAATGTGGAATAACTTTGAGAAAATACATGCCTTGGAGATGTGAGAATAACCATCAGGTACAAGGTACCTGTACGTGTACGGGTGTAGGACGTACGACCATGTGGAAGACAGAAGCGTGGCCCTGACATCTGTGTCATGCAAGTAGTGGAGGTGTAATGTGGTACCAATGCAGGAGTACTTTTGCAGGACCCTGACACGTACTAGAGCCGACCACCACTCCTTCGACACAACTACGACCTGTGCCATAACCCTGACAATGTACCTATGTACCATCTTGTCCCCTGGGACCACGATGTACCAGGAGCCATTAAAGCTCCAATATAAATAGACCTTCACCGCTCTAGGAAAAGGGTTGGAAAATTCATTGTACACTCAGGCTATTAAGCAATATACAATGGCTTACTCCATTGATGATCTGTGTTGACCTTTCCTTAAGCTTATTCTAAGTTCTTATCTAAATATCTCCATACTTACCTTTGAGTTTTTTGATCTAATTTTGTTGAGGAGATTTCACCGTCAATAGTTTGGCGTCGTCTGTGGGAAGAACAAGCATCAAGCACCCATTCTTTCATCACTTCCAACAAAGAAAGATGCTAAGTCATTCAAAATGCCTACGACAACTACAAGATGATGAGGTTCGCCAGGACGGTGTATAACGGAGGGCTTCCAAGGAAGACCCCCCTCAGCCTAAGCATGGAGGTAGGCCAGAGGAACCTCTTCCCACAAGGGAGGAGAAGGAAGCATCGTCCCCGGCTATCCGGCTCGACGGAGGTCATTCAGAGCCACCAGTGCATCCACTTCACTAGTCCCCAGTGGCACCACGCTCAGGCCACCAAGACCCAGGTCCATCGACGCACAGGCCAGGCAAGGGTCGTAGGGTATACTCGGTAAGTTCCAGCTCAAGGACTTGCTTCTACAAGGATGAGATTAACGAGTTACATAAAAAGACTCGAAGGATGGAAACCATGATAGAGAACATGCAAGAGGTCTTAAATGACCTCCTACAAGGAAAGTCGAGTATACCCCTTCCTAAGCGTAAAGAGAAGGAACATGAAAAAGGGGAAAACACTGTCCTCGTAGACGATGGGAGAACCTGACTTTCCACTAGTAAAACTCCCCAGAAAAAGTACCATGAGGGGCCTAGATCGACGAAATACCCCCAGGAGCCAAGGCGGAGGGAAGAAGATGGTCGTAAGAACGAAGCAGAAGTCACCTGAAAAGAGGCGCCCCCTGGCCTAAGAGAAAAGTTCCATGGGAAGAGGTTAGAAGTAAGAAACGCACCCCTTGCGGCTCCCTTGAGGAACACAACCAAGGAAAGGGATTAGTCTGAGAACCCGCAAGATTCCTTAAGAAAAAATAAGAGGGAGCTAGACATCAAAATGCAACACCCTCAAGGCAAGATTATCACCGCACCTGGGGGCACAGAGAAGATGAAGAATTTGACCATGATTCTGTAGAGTCCAAGAACTTTACTAAGCTAGTTAGATAGTAGTAGTAATAGTAATAGCTAGTAATGGTTGTAGTATGTTTATTACTGTGGATTTTGGTTCAAGCCGGGACTTAGTTGGACACTCGTAGCAACACTTGTAGATTTTATAAGTTTAACCTATAGTTTAAGAATATTAATTATAACATAAGGTTTGATTAATATAGCTGATTATGAAGATGATATTTATTATACAATAAGGTTTAGATAGAACCAATAAGATCATGACACTTGTCATGTGCATGTTTATTGAGAAATTAAGTATTTTTGAGGAATAGTTTATAAAGAGAAATATTTGAAAACCCTAGATTCCAGCAGCTTTGAAATCGTTATAGGACTCAGTCAAAGCTGTTTACTCAATTCAAATTAGGCTGAAAAAGTGCAATTACGTGTATAATATTTCAGCGTATGCCGATATAGCGCAGCTCTAGGGGGCGATATATCGCCACTCGGGGAATACGAAAAAACACGTCACTTCACACGAGCACCTCGACGAGCCTCTGGAACATAAGCCCATGCGATATATCGCCTACCATGGGCGATATATCGTCTCTAGGGAAGATTTTTCAAACAATTTTTAAACTGAGCTCATTTTATTCCATAACCTCTTGATATGCGCATAATCTTTTTGACCGAGTCTTAAGCCTCTGCTGAACGAATATTCAAATATTTTTTCAATTAAAAAGTCATTATTTTTTTCAAGCTAAAAGAAGATCTTTTCATTCTTGAACTCTATAAATAGGACCTAATACCCAGCCATTTCTTTCATTCTTCAAGCTGAGTTCAGAGCCTTCAAGCTGCTAGTTTACTTTAGAGTGTTAAACACTTGGGTTGGGGTTATAAGCTTTATCATTTTAATCTTATTAAACAATTGGGAAGTAAGGTTCATAGTGTGTATTTTGATTTCGAGGTGTAGTACGGTCATAGTGCATTCAAAGGTATTCCTATTCCTAGTTCATTTCTGTATATTTCATTAGTTTTTATAGTTTTCCTCTACTCAAATCCTAACTTGCTATTTTCCATTCATGGTTAGACAATTAAGTTCTTTGAACATGAGGTTTCATTTCGGTAAGCTCCTCTTCTCGGTGGTTTAGATTCATTTCTTTTTCATCTTCTTCTTTTAGAAATACTCACCTTCTCATTAATGGGTTTTAGGAGTGTTCCAAAATCTCGTCCTTGTTCTCACATCCCAGTTTTTGGTAAGGAAAATAGGATAGTTATTATATGCTTATATGATTATGTTATAGTATGTTTTATATATGTTATGATATATGTATGTTTTGGGGCTTATAGTTGCTTAAATAGCAAACCCCCACACCTTTATGTTCTTGGGGCTTATAGTTGCTTAGCTAGCAAACCTCATGGTATTTTGAGGCTTATAGTTGTTAGCTAGCAAACCCCAAATGTTTACCATGTACATGGGTTATAATTATGATATATGTTTATAGTTATATGTTATATGTTTATAGCTTATGTTATGTTTATGTTTCATGCTTGTAGTAGATTTTTCCTTTCTGGGGCTCATTCCTTTGTTTTATATGTATAGGAAAATAGTTATGGTGGCGGTAAGATTCTTGGCAGCTTGGGATTGTGTATTGAAGGAGAATGGATTTGATGGACTGCGTGAATGATTCGAGGACGAAGTTGTTTTTAGTCATTACAATTATGCTTTATATGTATTTTTCCGCACTTGATTTTGTAACGAATTTGTTTAAGATTTAAGTTATGTTTATTTTTTTTCAAAACAATGGGATCCCATATCCTAACTGAATTTTTTATGTATTTCAACCTTTGCCTTACAGTTTTCTTTATAAAGTTATGAATGTTTCACATGTATGTTTTCTTAAGAATAGTGTTTATGTATACGTAATTTTAATGGTCCAAAGTCTAGAATTAGTTGGGTCATTACATATTCGCACTTCACAAGGGAGATCCAGGCTGAGCAAATCCCCGCCAACCTTAGAGAGCCTCGCATGGCTCCATACGAGGGTACTACGGACCCAAAGTATCACTTATACTACTTCAATAACTTGATGAGGTTAAGAGGGGTCAACATCAGAGAAAAATGCCATTTCTTTGTTGTTACACTTAAAGGTGTTGCGTACAAGTGGTTCAAGAGGTTAAGGCCAGGAACAATCAAATCATGGCAGCAATTCTCTGGCGAATTTCTTTAGCAGCACCATGCGGTCTGTGATTACATTATGCCAATTACCAGCCTTGCTAACGTAAAGCAAGGAGAAAATGAAAGTCTGAAGAACTACATCCATAGGTTCAATATGGAAGCAACAAAGGTGGGAAGTTTAACCAAAGTAGAGCTTAAGATGGCTATTACAGCCGGAGTTCGTCCAGGAAGCAAGTTATGGGGTAACATGCTCAAAAGAGAAGTTTTGAATTTAGATGATTTCTTCGAAAGAGCATAGAAGTACATACCTGTGGAAGAGGGCCATAAGAACTCGCATGTTGAGGGAAGTGAACCTTCCTCCAGTTGCCCTATTACCAATACGTTTGAAGATTCCATATAGAAGAGAACGTCGTGCTAGAGGGGTCGCTGACCAAGTTTAAAATTGGATGAGGACCATCTTGCCATAAAGGTCCTGACCCAGGGGAGATCACCTCAAAAATTGCAAAAAGGGTCTCAAAGTAGACGCTTGCAAAAAGGGTCTCAAAGTAGACGTTTCCAAAAAGGGTCTCAAAGAAGACGCTTGCAAAAAGGGTCTCAAAGAAGACGCTTAAAAAAATTGTACTATGCCTAATGACGAGAAGGACGCTTATCGCAAGAAATAATAAGCACGCGGAAAAGTATATAAAAGGATAACTAAAACCCAGGGGGTCAACATATCCTTATAGATACAATCAAGGTGCACCAAAGAGAGACCTATCGAACTCCCTTTCGTATGGGCTCCAAAGGACCTCGAGCATGATAAATACAAAAAAATAATAAAAAATAAAAAGAAAGAGAAGAGTCTACAAGAATGCCTAAAGGCCTCCCTATAGATTGGGGGGCAAGTGTGGATGCTAAAAATCCACCAAGAAAAAAATCTCTAGTCCATGGTTGAATACAAGGCCAAAGGTCACTAAGCCATGTTATTAGGCTCGGGCCCATAGGTCTTGTGAAACCGGGAGATTGTCCCAAGGGAAACATCACCTTATGAGCCATGAAGAATGGCCTTGCTAGGCTAAGGGACCAAGCTACACATTGCAAGAGGGCTGGTGCACGAGGCCCTCGCATAGCGAGGCCCTACTTGTCTTGATGCCGAGAGATGTCAAGGGCACCGGAGCCATGTGCCTCGACCGCGCGCGCGCATCTCATGAGGCTGCCCCTCGCATCACGCCTCACGCGCATCTCTCAAGGCTCCCCTCACATGGCCTCGCGTAGCCTCGCATAGAGAGGCCAAGGGTCTCGCACCTAGTGAGGCACCCCTTCGCATGGCCTCGCGTAGCCTTGCATAGTGAGGCCAAGGGTCTTATGCCTAGTGAGGCACCCCTCGCATGGCCTCGCATAGTGAGGCCAAGGGTCTCGCACCTAGTGAGGCACCCCTCGCATAGCCTCGTGTAGCCTCGCATAGCCTCGTGTAGCCTCGCATAGTGAGGCCAAGGGTCTCGCGCCTAGTGAGGTGCCCCTCGCATAGCCTTGCATAGCGAGGCCGAGTGTTTCGCACCAAGTGAGGCGCACCTTGCCTCGATGTCCAAGCAACTCGCACCACCATTGTCTCGCGGCCCCCATGGACTCGCACCACCAAGGCCTCGCGCACACCAAGGCCTCGCGCACTCGCGCATTTGGGCCTCGCGCACCCACGCACCAAGGCCTCGCGCACCTACGCATAAGGGCCTCGCACCACACCTCGCCCAACCGTGCCGAGGTATTGTATACCTGTGCCGAGGTGTTGTATACCCATGCCGTGCTTCGTCCAGCCCAAATGCCTCTATGCCATGATACCGATGCCTCGCGTGCCCGTATGGGGTCTAAGACCTCTGGAAGGGGCGTACGAGGAGCAATAAAAGAGACCCAAGAACTATTTGGTATCAAGCCAATAATGGTATAGACGACTGAGTATATCGTTCATGTTAACACACAAGCTTTCTTACACTTATTAGAATGTGGAATAGCTTTGAGCAAATACATGCCTTGGAGATGTGAGAATAACCATCAGGTACAAGGTACCCGTACGTATACAGGTGTAGGACATACGACCATGTGGAAGACAGAAGCGTGGCCCTAACATCTGTGCCATGCAAGTAGTGGAGGTGTAATGTGGTACCAATGCAGGAGTACTTTTGTAGGCCTCTGACACGTACTAGAGCCGACCACCACTCCTTCGACACCACTACGACTTATGCCATAAACCTGGCAATGTACCTATGTACCATCTTGTCCCCAGGGACCACGATGTACCAGGAGCCATTAGAGCTCCAATATAAATAGACCTTCACCCCTCCAGCAAAGGGGTTGGAAAATTCATTGTACACTCAGGCTATTAAGAAATATACAAAGGCTTACTCCATTGATGATCTGTGTTGACCTTTCCTTAAGCTTATTCTAAGTTCTTATCTAAATATCTCCATACTTACCTTTGAGTTTTCTAATCTAATTTCGTTGATGAGATTTCACCGTCAACAGTATGTAAGTAGTTGTTGGGTATGCTACAGGATTTGGCTATGGATATATTCAGTATCAAGGACAATATGAAGAATGGTATTAGTTTGGCAGAAAGAATTAATGGTTCAGTTGAAGAAGTAATTGACTTAGGGATGGATTGGACAGAGCATTATATCCTGGGACTCGTTGACATCGCCTGTTAAGGATGAAGAGTTAAAATGCCCGGTTACAAGACAGGACAATGTCTTCAGGAATTGATCTTAGATCTAGTTATTACCAGATGAGGATCAAGGAAAGAGACATTTCAGGAATTATTAGTTGTACCAAGTGGGGTGTGATGGATTATCAGTAAAGGTTATTAACCGACTTATGTCTCAACAACACAAGCAAGTTCGACAAGCAGAGAGTACAGGAACAATATGGATGAGGCACATCCAGGTTCGTTAGGGATGTGTTGATCTACTCCCGAGCTAGAAGCAGAATGTGGACGACTACTACACTGATGATACTAAGACTGAAGAAGTAGGGTCACAGGTAAGGCTCCAAAAGGTGTTAGCTTCGACGTCTCCAAGGGTATTTAAGGTCACGCTACAGGGAGAAAAGGGATTAAGTATGAAAAGATTCAATCAGAAGCCACAAATAAATTATTGAAGAATGTCTGAGGGATAAGAGGCACAATGAGACTGGTGGACATGTCGTCTACTACCTGAAGTATCTTCAAAGACAGCTACACCAGAGTTTGGGATGGCAGAGGAACTTAAAGTTAGACTGAATGGATAATTTTGTATCAGATTTTCAGAAGATAGAATAAGGATTGGTTAACACTCCGTGGTATAGGAATCTGTGTGTAATGGATGGATATGGAAGGGTAATGTTAGGGACCTTGTCTTTATTTAAAACATGAAACTATAAGCGGTGCATCAAAGTCTGAGACATGGATGATGGTTTGAGACTTGTGGTAGGTGACAGAATGGGATCATGGTCAGTATACATGGAACACCTAGTTAACGGTAAATGCTTAGTGTAAGGGATTTGAGCGTAAGTCATTTGTAAAGGAATAACCTTGAGACCAAGATCCAGAGAGACTTATTGGGTGATTCATGTTAGAAACCCTTGACTGTACAAGGGGAAAATTAATTGGAAGCTATTCTCTTACTTAGGAAGGTCTGTGCCGATTGGATAGGGTGCCATAGATTACAGCAAGGTCAGACAAGATAACAATTGAGATTGATATAGTGCCTGTGATGGGTTGCGGATAGATATATGTCTCTATGGACAATGAAATTCAGAAAGAAGATCTTGTGAGGTTGGTTAAGAAACCTAACATTATAGTATGAATTAAGAGAAGAAGATCAGATGAGTGATCCAATAGAATCTGGTGTTGAGATGGAGATCCTAAATGAACATTGTACTACCTCCTTAAGCATATTGTAATCAGGAAGTTTAAATGGATATTAAGATCTAATATTCGTACATTAGGAGGTAAAATGGTATAGGGGTGGATCATAAGAGTGGACCGCATTAGACTAAAAGTAAGATGATTGGATATAGAAGGTTGCAACTCAGCAGATTGAGTTAACACACTTTGGTTTGTGTGAACGAGGGACGTAGCATGGTAATTGATAGTGCTGGGTTAAGACCCTTTAATTTTCCAAGTTCTAGAAAGGAAATAGAGAACGAAGGGAATAAGGTTGGAACCTAGAATTATTGGCTGTCTACAGATAGAATGGCAATCTGAAGAGTTGATGGTTATTTTAAAGAATTATGCATTGAATGTACAAGTGTCTGGGATATTAAGAAAAGTATAGTCCCTTGATGAACAGTCACAGTGATGAATACCAGATTACGGCTAGGTGACTCGACATAAGATGTGGTAAGATAGAAAGCAAGAATTATTGGTTTTAAGTAAGGATATGAAATATAGTGAGTATCATGATTCAACATTGGTTCGGGGGGAAACCAATGAAGTTGTTAGAATTATTAGGGCAGAAGTATCTGCCTATTTGAAAGGACGTAAGAGTTTGCAAGTTTCAAGTATCAGAACACGAAGTTCCAGGACGGAAGATTTGTATTTCTCCAAATATTGCAGACAAGGAAGAGTATGATACCTTAAGAAAGAAAGAAGGATTTTTGGATTTATGATTTAAGAAGGATCCCGAGATCATACCAAGGATTAGGCCAAGGGCCTACAAGTTAGCCTTACCCTTGTGTGGGTGGTGGCTTATGAGTATCACTGGTGCCAATGACAAGACGGAAAATGATCGCTGGTGAGATAAGCAGACCCTGGGGTTTCAGCAGAGTTGTTGTGCAAGGAAGGGCTAATGAAATTATAGTTATAAGATAATATCTTATGGAACAAAATTTTCACTCTAGTAAGAGTGTTATTGAATGATAAAAGGTAAAGAATTGGACTTTGAAGTTATGGTAAGATGTATGTGATTTATTACTTGATGTGTAACGACCCAAATTCACTAATAAGGCTTAAGGGCCTTGATTAGTGTGCCAGGAGGGCATTACTGGAATAATTGTGATTTAATGAGTAATTATATGTTTAATGAAGCTTACATGATAATTGATTATATTATATGATGATGTGATATAAATGTTTGAGATATATGCGAGAACCACATTATGATGTGGATAAATCTGCAGCCGGCGACTCGAGGCGATCCTAGGGCTAGATAGCGGGGAAAAGTCATGACGGAGTATTATAATTGACTTTGGACAAGTCAGGGGTATTTTAGGTAGTGATTTAGACTGTCGGGTGATGGAAATAAATAATTGGAGATATATTTGAGGTTAGGATGTCTAGGCGGGAATATTGGGGGATTTTACCGTTTTGGCCTCGAGGACGTTTCCGGCACCCCGAGCTTTGGGATTAGTTTAATAACTTAAGGGTATACTAGGAAGACTTAGGAAATTACTAGACAGAAAATTATAAACCGACCTTAACTTAGCTTTATCTCTCTCTCTCTCACGCTTAGGGAGAAAAACCAAAGGAAGAAAAAACACAGAAAATCAAAGGGAGAGCAAGTTGGATTATGTGATTTGAGGTGAGGAACTGAAGGTCTAGCTCAGGGATTTATCAAGCACCAGAACAGGGACTAAGGTAAGCAATCAACTCTATTTTCTGTGGCTGAAATATGAGTTTAAATTGGGTTTTAGTTAAGTGCTGAATCAAGTTAAGTTGTGATGTTCTAAGGCAGAATTGAGAAGGGAACTTGGGGACCTAGCTTGGCCACAACTTGGTGAATCGATTCTACAGTTGAGGTAAGGTTTAAATTATAGTTTGGTGATTGAATTTGGGGGTTATCATGGCTGGTTTTAAGTTCTTTGGGTTTGAAATTTCAGAAGTTGGAATTGGGGGTTTTGGTGAGTCTTAGGCTGGATTTCTGGTTGGATGGCGTTGCTTTAATCATTCTAATGTTGTTATTATTAATTGGTTTTGAGTTAGGGGCTTTGGGATGGTTTAAGGTGAGGTTTAGAGATTAAAATGGTGGTTTTTTTCTGGGTTCGAAGGGTCGGGCCGCGGCATGGTTCTTGGTGAGCCGCGACCCTTCGAAGAAGTTGCATGCTGAAGAAGAAGGGCGGGCCGCGGCATGGCCCAAGCAATGCCGCGGCCCTTACCTGTTTTTGAGCCTTTGGGGGTTCTGTTTGGGGGCCATGCCGCGACATGGGTGGCCTATGCCGCGTCGCTTAAGGGATTTTGGGATTTTGAGATTTTAGGCTTGGGAATTTAACCTAGGGTGCTCGGGGTTGAGTCTTTTACCATATTTGGTGAAGTTCAATGTTCCGAGTACTAGAACTTGGCTTGGAAGCTCATTTAAGGTTGTTAATGGTGTCTTTCTTCATGGTTGTGACTAGGTGTTAAGCTAGGGCTCGAGGATCGAATCGCACTCAAGGAATATCGCCCGTAACTAACTCATTTGAAAGCTAAAGGTAAGAAAACTGCACCTGGTTGATTATATGTGACGGGACTAAGGGCTCCCTATTGTAAAAGCTTGAAAGGATGGTATTATGCCATGCAAGCTATTTAGTGAACCAACGGCCTAAGGGTGCCAAGGGTCTCACTAGCGCACAGGGTGCGGCTCGGCCATTGGTAGCCGAGGACAGCTTATTATGCACTGAGCTTGGTTTAAGCGGGCCAGAGTCAGTGGGTTAAACAGAGGGTGCGACCTAAGTCGTCGGCCCTGATTATTTTGTGATATGAGCAGTATTATGTGATAGAATATATCTTGTATTGGATTGTATATGCTGATTACCTGCTGTGGACTATCTAATGAGTATACGTGTTTATTGCGCTATTTGTCTGTTATTATTGTTTGAGTTATCTGTGATGTTTTCTTGCTGGGCCTTGGCTCACGGGTGCTACGTGGTGCAGGTAAAGGCAAGAGCAAGTTAGATCAGCCCTGACTGGAGAGCTCAGCGAACGGAATGTACATAGCCAGGTGCTCGGCCGCCACGGTTGAGGTCTAGGCAAGGACATGGAACCTAAAGACTGTCTGTTTTGCCTTAGTATGGCTAGTGGATATTCACATACTTTTGGAAGTCTGTAAACTTATTTTAACTTTGTGTTGATGGGATCCCTTGTTTACTACAGTTTAAATATATGAAATGAGTCTTTTGAGACCAAAACCTTTTTAACCATAGATCTTGCATGTTTAGAGACACGTTTTCAAATTAATGACTTGACTAGCGAGTCCTGCACCTTTACAAGTATACAGTGTAGCAGTCTTGGCTATCCAGGGCGTTACATGATGTGTTCGAATAAATTTTGAGGACGAAATTGTAATAAGGAGGGGATAGTTGTAACGACCCAAAATTGCTATTAAGGCCAAAGGGCCTTGATTAGTGTGCCGGGAGGGCATAATTGGTATATATGTGAATAAATGATTAAATGCTTGATTTTGTGCCATGCATGAATATATGATTATATGGATATGATTAAATGCATGTTTTTTAGTATTAAATATGCATGTGGGCCCCGTTTAGCTTGTAAGGGCATATTTGTAATTTTGGCCTGTTGAGGCCATAAATGTAGTTATATGTGATTAATTGTTGAGACCACATTATTATGTGGATATATTTGCAGTATATGGTTCGAGACGGTCCTAGTGAGCAGTTTGGCGAAATAGTCACGATGGGGATTTATACCCGGCTCGGGGGAGCCTAGGGGTATTTTCGAGAAATTTAGAAAATATATCGGGGATTATTAGACATTGGGTAAATAATTGGTGATTAATTGGATGATAGGATTTAAGTGGTAAATAATAGAAACACTCGAGGAATTAGCAGGAATTGGGAACAAATGACTAAAATACCCTTATGCGCCCTTGAAAGATGGATAAGGTTAGAGGGGTAAATGGGTCTTTTGGCTATTAGAAGATATACTCAGCATTATTAGGACAAAACAGAAAAAGTGTAGAATAACTCAAGGAAGGAAACAAAAATCTCTCAGCTCACTCTCTCCCATCTCTCACGTATTCCCTCCCTCTCACTCTCCCTTGTCAAATTTGAGACTAAGGAAAAAGGGCTGAAGAAATCAGACTTGAGACTGGGGTTTTGGAAAGGAATTCAGCTGGGTCAAGCTGAGGGAAGGAAAGTTTAGGACAGCCAGAAGATTCAGGGAAGCATAGGCCATCATTTCAGGTAAGGTTTTGACTTTGAATTCACTGAGTAGTTTGAGCTTGGAGCATGTGTTTATTCTGGGATTTTGAAAGGATTGTAGATGAGTTGAAGCTCTGGAACTAGGGAGGGTTTAGCTGAGACTTAAGCTCAAAAATTTGAGGTTGAAGCTTGTTAGAAGATAGTCACAACTGAGGTAAAATTCTAACTGTTATCTCTGAATTCTCTGAGTTCTTACTCCGCTTTTATGGTGTTTAGGGCTTGAGAGCTTGAATTTGGGTTTTGGGGATTTGTTGGAGTTTTTGGGAAAAACTTGATTAGGTTTTGTTGCCTTTGACGAGTAGAGTGTATTTATGTGGTTAATTTTGGGTTTGGATGTTTTGAGGGATGGATTTTTGGAGCTTTTGTTCGAGGAAATTCGAAGAGAAAACACATAATTGTTGAAGCTCTGGTATCGGCGCTGTAGCGCTAGGTTAGGAGTGCTACAATGCTAGGTTGCGAGTTTGGGGGGCTAGAGTCTCTGACTCTAGCACTGTAGCGCCCAGTAGGTAGCGTTGTAGCGCTACTCAGCTTCCAAAACTTGGTTTTTGGGAACATTTTAGGGTTTTTGCTCGGGGGCTCGGGGGACGGTTTCACCAATTTGTTTGGTGGAATTAGAGGTCCCGAGAGCACGGGTTTTGTCCTTGGATTGTTCTTTGAAATTTAAACTCATTGAAGTACCATTTATGGATTGTGACTAGGTTTATCGCCAAGGATCGGAGCTAAGGATCGTGCTCAGAACCATTTCACCTTCTTCACTCAGAAATTAAAGGTAAGAAAATTGCACCCTTTTGTGTGGCTGTGATGGGACGAAGGGCTCCCTATATCTGAATACAATTGTTGTATGATTATGATATGCCATGTGAGCATGAAATAAATGGCCTAAGAGTGCCAAAATTTATATTTGCGCATAGGACACGGCTCGACCACTGGTAGCTGAGGTTAGCTAAATAATCACTAAGCTCGGCCTAAGCGAGCCAGAGTCAGTGGGTTAAACACTGGGCTCAGCCTAAGCAAGTCGGAGCCAGTGGGTTAAACAGAGGGTACGGCCTAAGGACGTCATCCCTGAGTATTGTATAATGAATATGATATGATTGTTATTGCTAATACGATGTTTATGGCTTATTGAATACCTGGACAATAAACTGATGAATCCTTGATTGTCATCACTGATTATGTGTATACTATGGCCTGCTGAATATCTGATTTATGTCTTGTGAATTATTTGATTGTCGTTATTGTTTATGCTATGATGTTATGGTTTTCTTGTTTGGCCTCGGCTCACGGGTGCTACGTGGTGCAGATAATGGCAAGGGTAAGGTGGTTCAACCATGAGTTGGAGAGCTCTGGGGGTGAGGTGTACATTGTCAGCTGCTCGTCCGCCACGGTTGAAGGATTGTACAGGGACGAAAACCTAAAATGTGTATTTTGTCATTAGAGTGGCCTTGATTGTATATAACTTTTGGAATTTTGTAAATCTATCCTTTAAACCTTGTTTTTGGGATCCCATGTACCGAACGATTGTTTTAATGAGAAAATATTTGTTTATGGCCAAAATATTTTAACCCTAACTTGTTTATGATTCTAGGATCATATTTTTATTTAAATGACTTGATTAGCAAGTCTTGCACTATTTAAAACACACAGTGTAACGGTCTTGGTTATCCAGGGCGTTACATTGACAATATGGGGGTGGTAGGTCACGATAGGGTGATCTGTGCTACATTTGTGTTGCGGGAGGATGCCCGAACGTGATGGGAAGTGGTATCCTAGACACGATATACAGCTACGATGGGCTGGAAAGAATTTAGACAGCTGTTTAATGAAAGATATTACTGTGATGTAGTCAAGATTGCTAAGACAAATGAGTTTCTAAACCTGGTTCAGGGAAATACAACTGTAGTAGAGTATGTTAACATATTCGATGGGTTGGCCAAGTTTGCTTTTAATATGATACCCATGAATGTAGCTCGGAAGGAAAGGTTTATCCAGGGATTGAATCCTTGAATAACTCAAGGCGTTAGAATCGCCCCAGTACATGAAATCTTTACCTACACTCAGGTATTAGGGAAGGCTCTTGTTGCTGAGAGCACAGGAAATGAGATTGAGAAGGAGAGTGCTGGAGAGCGCGGAACTCAGACAGTGATACATCCATTTATAGGATCGGGCAAGGATGAGGATTGGAAAGTCTACCCAAAATGCACTAGGTGTAAGAGGCGTCATTTGGGAGAATGCCGAGCAAAGGCATGTTTCTTATGTGGGATGGTTGGGCACTTCAGGAGAAATTTCCCAGGGCGAAGGAAGGATGAGCCAAAGGGGGCAGACAACTCAACCCCAGCTCGAGTGTTTGCTCTGACACAGTCAGAGACAGAGACTGAGACTGGGGCTGGTTCCTCGGTGGGGGCAGGTCAATATTTAGTTTTGATTCTTGTAATTTGTTGATTGGTTTTGGTGCCATGTGTTCTTTGCTTGTTGCATCTTGAAAGGCCTACACTTGATATGCAGATTACATGGTTATGTTATGATGAGAATGTTGTACTCTATTGGTAATTTTAAGAGATGAGTTAGATTATTGTGGAAAAGGACTCATCAGGTGATTTAATAGAGTTGGTTATGATTGACTTTGATATGATCCTGGATATGGATTGGTTAGCCGAGTTTGGGGAAATGATAGATCGTAATGAAAAGATGGTATTCTTGGGATTGAGGATGAGAAACCCTTGTATTTATTGGCATTGTGCATGGACCCCATATACTTATGAGATATGTATTTAGAGCTAGAGACCTATTGCACGAGGATGCATAAGACTCTTAGCTAGTGTGGTGGATACCACTCAGGTCGTGCCAGTGGGACCAGGACAGACTGGATTAGTCTATGAGTTTCTAGATGTGTTCCAGGGGATCTGCCAGGGTTACCTTTACACAAAGAGGGAGAATGGTGATTAGGTTGGTGCCAGGGACGGAACCAGGTCTAGGGCACAATATTGAATGGCTTCAGTAGAACTGTAGGAACTAAAAGGTTAAGTGTTTGAGTGAGACGGTATTCCTTAAAGTGGATATTCGATCTGGTTATTACCAGCTAAAGATCAGGGAGAAGGGTAAGCAAAAGACGGTCTTTTGTATCAGTTATGGGCACTAGGAGTGCTAAGTTATATTTGTGGATTTGATTAATGCCCTAGTTGTTTTGATGGATTAGATGAACAAGGTATTCAAAGATTATCTGAATTGGATTTGTGATCGTCTTGATCGATGATATTGTGGTATACTCTCAGTCAGAGATTGGCCAAGGCCAAGGAACGCCTCAGAGGTCAAGAGTTTCCTTGGACTGGTAGGGTATTACATGTGCTTTGTGGAAGAATTCTGAGTCTTCCTATAGATCAAAACCATTTTATAAGTTATTATGATACCTCATTGACAGAAAAAGTGATTGTCTGTGAATCATGTTAGTTGAAGAATATGACCAGAATCAGAATAGAGTTATTGGTGGGCCAGCTGGCCAATATTACGCTTCAGTTTACTCTTTTAGAGAGGATCAAAGGAAAAACAATTGAGTGACCCACAGATGGAAAGGATTAAGAGGAATGTCTTAGCTGGATTAGCTAAGAATCATACAGTGTTAGGCATGAGTTACTGAGGTATAAAGATCAGATTAGTATTCTGATGGACACTGAGATTAAATGGGAGGTTCTGGATGAATCTCATATCACCCCTTATTCTCTTCATCCAAGCACCATGAAGATGTACCAGAATGTGAAATTTTTATATTGGTGGCCTGGGATGGAGATGGATGTAATTGAATGCATGGCAAAGTGCCTAATCGGTTATAGGTCAAGACAGAGTATCAGAAATTGGTAAAGCCAATACAACCTTTGTATATTCCATAGTGGAAGTAAGAGAACATTGCGATGGATTTTGCGGTGGGACTGCTCAGGATAGTGGGCCAGCATGATTTGGTTCAGGTCATTATGGACCAGCATACAAAGTTAACTCGCTTTTTATCAGTGAGGATGAATGATACAGTTGACCAATATGTAGATCTCTATATGTAAGAGAGATATTACGCCTTCTTGGGACTTTAAGGTCTATCTTATTAGATGAGGACCTTGCCTTTAATTCCAAGTTTTGAGGAAGGTTGCAGAAGGCGATGAGTATACAGTTGGAGTTTAGTACAACTTATTATCCTCAGATTGACGGTAAATCAGAGGGATTTATCTAGTTATTGGAAGGACACTTTATAAGATGTTGTATGGTAGGAAATGTATATCGCTCATTCACTGGGATGGGATGAGTGAGATGTTATATTTTGATCTTGAGGTAGTTTAGAGGATCATTGAGGCTATTGAAAAGATTAAAGCTCGGATGCTCCCTTCTTAGTGTAAATGGAAAAGTTATGCTGATATGAAATTCAGGAACATGGAGTTCCAAGTGGAAGATTGTATCTTCCCTAGAGTATCACCATGGAAAGGGGTGAGGAAATAAGGGCAAGTTGAGCCATAGATTTGTGTGACCGTTTGAAATCCTGGAAAAGATCGGTCAGGTGGCCTATAAGTTGGCCTTATCTTCGGTACTGTCAGTCGTATACAATGTATTTCATATTTCCATGTTGAGAAAATATGTGTTAGATGAGACTCATGTGTTGAGTTATGAGGATCTGAAAATAGAAGCTATGTTGTCCTGTGAGAAATAGCCAGATATGAGACAGACTCATGTGTTGAGTTATGAGGATCTGAAAATAGAACCTATGTTGTCCTGTGAGAAATATTCAGATATGAGACAGAAAGAACAAAGTTCCGAGGAACAACAACTGCACCTTTGATTAAGGTATTATACAAAAACAGTAAGGTTGGGGGAGCGACCTGGAAACTGGAATCATATATGCAGGATTGATGTACCAGATTGTTCAGATAAAATTTCGAGGACAAAATTTTTATAAGGAGGGGATAGTTGTAATGTTCCAAATTTCCTAATAAGGCTTAAGGCCTTGATTAGGGGGTCAGGATGGAAAATTATGGAATCTTGTGAATATATGATATTTATGTGTATTATTATGTGATTATGTGAGTAATATTATAATATGACTTGATATGCATATTTTGGTGTATTAAATATGCATGTGGGTCCATTTCTATTTAATTGGGAAATTGTTGTAATTTGGCCCGTTATGGGTATATTTGGCATATATGTGGTAAGTGTGTTGTAACGCCCTAGTTACTCCAAGACTGTTACTGTGGACTTTAAATAGTGCTTAACTCGCTAAACGCGTCATTAGGTTATAAACGTGCATCTAGGTGTTAATAACAGGCCAGAGTGAAAATCTCGGTAAAAGGGAATGCATATATTTTAATTTAAAACGTTAAACTGTACATGGGCCCATAAAATTGTTTACAAAGTTATTTACAATATAAAATTGTCATTACAGTGTAAAAGTTACAACCCGCCGACCTAAGCAGCAAAAATAGGGTTAAACCCTAGTTCGTCTGAGAAATACCTTGGTCATGGTTGTAACGCCCTACCTCCTTAGACCTGTTACTCAGTGAGTTTAAAACGTGCATTTAACTCGCTAATCGAGGTTTTAGGGTAAACGTGTAATCAAACCTAAACAGAGACATAAACTTTGAAAATAATTCCATTTAATGAAATACAAAAGACAATTAACATTTGGGATCCCAAAATACTATTTATAAATATTTACAACTCAAAATATATTTAAAGTCGACTAAACGAAAAAATAGGATTCTTTACAAACAACTTCCAAAAATACCCCTGGCCGTGGCAGCCAGGCAGACCAGACATGTACGCGTCGCGTCACGCTCTCCATACTCATGGCCGGTTGACTTTCTCCTTCCCCTTCCCCTTACCTGCACCACAGAGCACCCGTGAGCTGAAGCCCATCAAGAAAACTCCTCATAAACAGATAACATACGCATATGAACCATTTAGCATATAACCAATTTGTCCATAAACTAAACACATACGGCCATGCCGTCTCAAGCGCTTTACCAGGCCCTGAGTTACGGTCTACACCGTAAGGATATCCCAGGTATCCTTTAGGGTCTTACCCTGGCAACTCGCACTCCGCGTGCTAAACGTTGCTCCCGGCCCCTTGCCGTTCCTAGCCCTAGCCGATCATTCACATATATGCTTACATAGCATAACTTAAACATATACTAACATATTCAATGGGCTACACCGAACACATAATCATATAGGGTCGTGCCCTGCAACACAACTATGGGACCTCGCCCTGCTCTAGGGGTACAACAATTTTTTTACCTGTGTCCCGAGCTTCTTGAGCACTGAACCCTCGAGCACGATCCTCTAATCCGAGCCTCACCGAGAACCTAATCACAACACATAAATATCACTCCCATTACTAACTATTTCAAAAGCATTTCCCAGAACCAAACCCGAGCCCTCAGGACCTCCCGGAACCCCACGCAAAGTGGCGAAAGCGTCCCCCAAGCCCCCTGGGAAAAAGCCTAAAAACCACAATCATCCCTTGCCCAGAAATGGCCTAGCGCCGTGGCACCACCCTATGAGGGCCGCGTCGCCCAGAAGGGCCCCCGTCCTCTGCTGCAGCCTAGAGCTGCGGCGCAGAAGAACAGGGCCGCGACGCCCCTTCGTCCCGAATCCAGAATTCTTGGTTTTCCCCTGCATTTTCCTCGAGCCAAAACACTCCCAAATCTTTACCAAGACTTACCTAAGTTCCAAATTCAATTCAAAACCCCAAATAAGCCATCTAACAACCTACAAACATCAACAACAGCCCTAGATACACAATCAAACTTAAGAATCACTTAGTGGTTCAAAATTCTCAAAACTTAAACCAGCCCTTGCAAAGTTTAAACCAGCTTTAGAATTCTTAAACTAAACCTGAAATAACTTTCAAATATGCATGGAATCCATACCTAAAGATAGAATTCGACCTTGAGCTTTTTCCCACTTCAACTCCAAGCTAAATCTCCTTGATTCCCAGCTGAATTCTCACAAACAACAAGCTGCAAATTCATCTTCAACCCTCATTCTCAAATCCTCAAAAGCTTAAACTTTAAAGGAAACCCATGGGTGAATTTTTTACCTCTGTGATTAACCTTGGCCTTAGCTTGATTCTACGGCCTTGAATTCCTCCCTTGTCCTCAAAGAAACTTAGTCCTTCTTCCCCTTCCTTCTTGTTTCTTGGTTTTTCTCTAACTTTCAGCAAGAAGTGAAATAAGCCTAAGTGTAGAGAAACGTGAATAGTTTCCCCACTCAGCCATAGTTATCTAAATCCCAGCCAAAAGACCCATTTGCCCTTCCATTTAACCCATTTTCTAACTAATCCTCAAGGGCTACTTAGACCTTTCCTATCTTCTTACAAGAATACCATTTTCACTCTTAGAGTAACTATCCTCAATGGTTACCTATGGTTACCCAAGTTACCAAAATACCATTAACCGTTACTTACAAATTCCCAAACTCAAGTTATAATATTCCCAAAATACCCCTAGGCTCCTCCCGGGCCAGGTATTTAATCCCGTTGTGACTTTAAGCAGAATGGCTCTCTAGGACCGTCTCGGAACGTGCATCACAAATAAATTACAATTACATCAACAATATCACATATATTGCATTTATGACCTCAACGGGCTAAAATTACCAATTTGCCCCTAACAACCAAATGGGGCCCACATGCATATTTATTTCACCTAAACATGCATTCTAACCACATATTCATTAAATTCACACAAATTAATACAATATAGCAATTATTATCCTCCAGGTACACTAATCAAGGCTCCAAGCCTTATTAGCAAATTTGGGTCGCTACAATGGTGGTCAAGCAGTCGCATATGTACACATCGCCACCTATGCTCTCCACTCAAGGCTGGGTGAGCTTTTATTTTCCTTTACCTGCACTACATAGCACCCATGAGCCAAGGCTCAGTAAGAAAACTTATTAATGCATGTATACAATATCAATAAATGATCATGTAATCATTATGGGGCTTACAGCCTTAATCAGATAGGTGACTAATGAGTCACACTCTTGATAGGTGACTAATGAGTCACACTTTGGATAGGTGACTAATGAGCCACTCTCTGGGGCTTCGCACCCTAAGCCATGTGACGTGTCAATCACCTGAGCCTTTTGGCCCTGATTCTAAGTAACTAGCCTTTAGACTAGACCAGTGCCTTAGTTTTCTTCGACCTTTAGGTCGGTCGAGCGTTTAATGGTCATGTTGATTAGATCTAATCATTTCGGTCTATGTTAAACACATCAATGTCATTCTTGAATCTTAAGCCAATACCATACGACCAGTGCTCAGTACTATTGCCGATCATGACTAATAAGTCAAGGCTTCACGACCAGTACTAACACCAATGTCGTTTCTGACTAATAAGTCAGTACCATTCATAAATAAGCAAAGTTGTAAGCATTTACAATGCAATCAATGTCCATATATAGAGCACTCAACATGCCTCATCAATAACCATGCATGTCACATGCTGGATGCAGTTTTCTTACCTCTGGTTCGAGCGAATAAAAGAATGACCCTTGAGAACGATAAGCCCTTAAGTCCCTTAGCGATCACCTAATCATAACCAAATATAAAATCCCATCAATAAAATAAGTAATAAAAGGTTCCCGGACTAAGACCTAGCCTCCAAGACGTTGAATCCTATTAACCCGGGTAGTAGGAACGATCCCGAGGCCTAAGGTTTGGGTTCCCATGATTAAAACACAATTTTGGCCCAACCTGTCCTTAAGCGCCACGGCCCCACACCTCTGAGCCACGACCCACCTCCCAACAGAGACGCCAGCCTCAAGTTGCTTGCACCACGTGCTGCAGCCCACCTCCCAGGCGCCGCGACCCCAACGCCCTTGAGCCTCTTCTCTCATCTTCACTAAGCTTGGGCCGCGACCCCATCTGGAACTCAGTCAAAAACCATTTTTTCCCTTTTAAAATCCTCCAAAAACCTATCCAAACATAACCAAATCCCAAAATAAAAGTTCCAAAACATCCTAATGGCCCAAAACCATCAAAACCCATGCTTCAAACAAGTCAAAAACTTATCAACACGAATCCAATTAAAAATTTTGAAACTAAAAAACTCAAAACTTAAAGCTTGGATTACCTCTGATTGAGTCGTTTCTTGCTAAATCCTTCAGTTAAAAAGCTTCTAATCTTCCCTAGAATTTCTATAACTCGAACCTTGCTTGAATCTGAGTCCTAAAACTCAAGTTTCCTTCGAAAATGCGACGAACAGTAAAAAGGGATAACGGGAGAAAGAGAAAAAGTGTTTGAACGTATTTTCATTCTGATAGGTTACCTCAAGCTTAAGTAACCTCAAGTAAATCGTAATGCTCGGGGTCCCAAAAATGCCCCCGGGGGTAAAATAGTCAAAATTCCCAGAATTTCCTCCTGATCTCACTAACTCCCAATATATCATCAAATAATGATTCTCATCACCCAATATCCCAATAATTGACCACGTTATGACAAAAATGCTAACTTGCTTCTAGGATCGTCTTATTCCGAATAGCTCAAACATATCTACATAATAATGTGGTCTCACCCATATATCACATATATGCACATAAATATACAATTATGCTCTCAATGGCCAAAATTACGAAAATGCTCTTCTAATAAGAAGTGGGCGCACATGCATGCAATTATCATCATATAATAATTTAATTCACATAATCATGCATATCATCACATAATTTCATATTGAATCAATTATGGCCCTCCTGGCCCCGTAATCCAGGCATTAAGCCACATTAGGGAATTTGGGTCGTTACAACTATCCCTTCCTTACAGAAATTTCGTCCTCAAAATTTACCTGAATTGCTCGGGATACTGACTATGCATATCTAACTCCAGCTCCCAGGTCACTTCCTTGAACTTGCTGTTCCTCCATAATACCTTGACCAAAGGTATAGTTTTATTCCTCAGGACCTTGTCCTTTCTATCTAGTATCTGGACTAGCTGTTCCTCATAAGAAAGATCTGCCTCAAGCTCTAGATCCTCACAACTCAATTCATGAGTGACATTTGATACATACCTCCAAAGAGCTGAAACATGAAATACGTTATGCACGAACGACAATACCAGTGGTAAGGCCAACCTGTAGGCCACCTGACCAATCATCTCCAGGATCTCAAATGGACCTACAAACCTAGGGCTTAGCTTGCCCTTCTTCCCAAATCTTCTCACCCCTTTCCATGGAGAGACTCTAAGGAAGACGTAGTCTCCCACTTGGAACTCCACATTCCTACATTTGGGATCTGCATAACTTTTTTTATCTACTTTGAGAAGCAAGCATCCGAGCTCTAATCTTTTCAATGGCCTCATTGGTCCTCTGAATTGCCTCAGGACCCAAGTATCTCCTTTCCCTTGACTCATCCCAATGAATGGGAGATCTGCATTTCATACCATACAACATCTCATAAGGTGCCACCCGAATGGTCGACTGATAGCTGTTGTTGTAGGAATACTCTATCAAAGGTAGCTACTTACTCTAGGACCCACCAAAGTCCAGCACACATGCTCGCATCATGTCTTCTAATATCTGAATCGTCCTCTGAGATTGTCCATCTGTCTGAGGATGATAAGTAGTACTGAATCCAACTGTGTTCCCATAGCCCTCTGTAAACTTCCTAGAACTTGGAAGTGAAAGTGGGGTCCCGATCTGACACGATCGACCTCAGTGCTCCATGGAGGCGCACAATCTCTCTCACATGGAGATCTATGTACTGGTCAACTATATAAGTAGTCCTCACTGGTAAGAAGTGAGCTGACTTGGTATATCAATCCACAATAACCCATACTGAATCATGTTGACCTACAGTCCTGGGTAATCCCACCACGAATCCATCGTGATGTCCTCCCATTTCCACTCGGGAATGTCTAGAGGATGCAATAACCCTGCTGGCCTCTGATGCTTAGCCTTGACCTATTGACATGTCAAGCACTTAGCCACATACTCTACCACGTCCATCTTCATCCTAGGCCACCAATACAGTGATCTCACATCCTGATACATCTTCGTGGTGCCTGGATGCAAAGAGTAAGGAGTGGTATGAGATTCATCAAGAATCTCTCGCCTCATAATAGTGTCTAACGGAACACATATCTGACTCTTGTATCTCAACAAGCCCATCTCTGACACTATATAATCTCTGGATACTCCAGCTAAAACATCCTCTCTAATCTTGATCAATTATGGATCACCCAACTGACCTTCCTTAATTCTCTCCAACAACGTAGACTGTAGCGTAATGTTGGCCGACTGGCCTACCAACAATTCTATGCCAGCTTTAGTCATATCCTCTGCTAATTCTCTGGATATCATCCTCACACTGACAATCTATCTTGGACCCTTCCATCTTAAAGCATATGCTACCACGTTGGCCTTTCCTGGATGGTACAAGATCTCACAATCATAATCTTTTACTAACTCCAGCCAATGCCTTTGTCTCATATTTATGTCTTTCTGTGTGAAGAAGTATTTCAGGCTCTTGTGGTCAGTATAGATCTCACACTTCTCCCCATAAAGGTGATGTCTCCATACCTTTAATGCAAATACCACAACTGCCAACTCTAAATCATGAGTGGGGTATCTCCATTTATACTCCTTCTGCTGACGTGAGGCATAAGCAATCACCTTTCTTGACTGCATCAGAACACAACCCAAACCCTGATGTGAGGCACCAAAGTATATCACAAACTTCTCCTGATCTGTTGGAAGACTCAGAACTGGAGCTGTAATCAACCTCTGCTTCAGTTCCTGAAAGCTATTCTCACACCTGTTTAACAACACAAAAATTTGATTCTTGTGTGTCAGCTCAGTAAATGAAGTGACAATCTTTGAGAACCCTTCCACGAAATGTCTATAATAACCTGCCAATTCAAGGAAACTTCTAACCTCTGAAGTATTCTTTGGCCTTGGCCAATCTCAGACCGCCTCAATCTTGGCTGGGTCCACCTTAATCCCCTATTTACTGACAATGTGCCCAAGGAAAGTTACCTGAGATAACCAGAACTCACACTTCTTGAATTTTGCAAACAATTTGTGTTCCCCCAGTCTCTGTAGAGCCAACCTCTGATGCTTCTCATGTTCTGACTTTGACTGAGAATAAACCATAATATCATTGGTGAAGACGATCACAAACTGGTCCAAATAATCCTTGAACACTTTGTTCATCAAATCAATAAAAGCAGTCGGGGCATTAGTCAATCCAAAGGACATAACTAAGAGCTCATAATGCCCATATCTAGTGTGAAAAACTGTCTTCGGTATATCTCCCTCCTTAACCCTCAGTTGATGATAACCTGATTGAAGGTCTATTTTAGAGAATACCCTTTTTACCTTGCAACTGATCAAACAGATCATCTATCCTTGGCAGAGGATACTTGTTCTTGATTGTAAACTTATTTAGTTCTCTGTAATCAATAAACATCCTCAGAGAACCATCTTTCTTCTTCACAAACAGAACTGGTGCTCCCCACAGTGAGAAACTAGGTTTGATAAAACCTAAATCTAACAGCTCCTGCAGTTGTACCTTTAGTTCTTTTAATTCTGCTGGGGCCATTCTGTAAGGTGCTCTAGACACTGGCTCCGTCCCTGGTGCTAGTTCTATAACAAATTCAATCTATCTGTGTGGTGGCAACCATGGTAAATCCTCTGGAAACACATCCAGGAACTCACAGACTAATCTAGTCTCCTCTGGTCCCACTGAAATAACCTGAGTGGTATCAACCACACTGGCTAAGAATCCTATGCAACCTCCTTGAAATAGATCTCTAGCCCTCAGAACATATATCATAGGTATACAGGGTCCATGCATAGTGCCAACAAATACAAAAGGATCTTCACCTTCACGCCCAAAGGTTACCATCTTCCTTCTGCAATCTATGGTGGCCCCATACTTCACTATAATGATCCAACTTATTCTACACTTTGGACCATTAATAACTACTATACATAGACACTAATCTTTAAGAAAACATACATATGAAATAATCATAACTTCATTAAAACTGTAAAACAAAAGTTAAAATACATAAAATTCATAGTAGGATATGGGATCCCATTGTTTTGAAAATAAAACATAACATAATTTAAATCTTAAATAAAATGGTTACAATATTAAGTGCGGAAATACATAGAAATCATAATTAAAAGACTTAAACAACTTCATCCTCGAATCGTTCGCGCAGTCCATCGATTCCATTCTCCCTCAATACACAATCCCAAGCTCCCATGAATCTTTTCGCCGCCATACTATTTTCCTACACATATAAAACATAAAGGAATGAGCCTAATGCCCAGCAAGGAAAATCTACTACAAGCATGAAACATAATCAAACACATAAACTATGAACATATATCATATACTATAACACATATATCATAATTCTAACCCATGTACATGGTAACTATTGGGGTTTGCTAACTGTAAATGTGGAAATTTCTCCTTGAGAATTTTATTCACGGATGAAGCTCTATACTACGAGACACCTTCACTAGGCGAGGGCCCTCGGCCACTTGCCCATCCGAACTTCACCCTCGCTATGCGAGGGTCTCTAACTGGTCGTCCGTATGCGCCCGGTTCCATCATGCATCAAGCCTCGCCTACACTCGGAGGAAGAATGTCAGCCTCGCCATGCGAGGGACCCTCGCTATGCGAGGGTGGGGGCTTTGTTGTGGCATCCGTGCTCCTAGCCTCGCGACGCTGCACCTGGAAGGAGGAGAGAGCAGCCTCGCTATGCGAGGGACCCTCGCCATGCGAGGGACCCTCGCCATGCGAGGGTGCTACCTTGTTGCTACGCCCGTACCATGCTCTTACCTAAGGGAAAAGGGCCAGCCTCGCTATGCGAGGTACCCTCGCTATGCGAGGGTGTGGCCTTGCCACGGCGCTCTTGCTGCTAGCCTCGTGTCTAAGCGATCCGCATAGGCCGGCCCTGACCCTTGACACCTTGACTTCTCAGGACATGCATAGGTTGAAGCCTCCTCGACATAGGCACGAGATCACTTGGGGGAACCTTGTTGATATGCCAAACGAACATGGAGCATTGAACAGTGTTGATGCTCATAATCTCATCAAGAGAAAATATAAGGCCGAAGCAGAGCCCCAAGGCCACTGTCTCGCAAGGCCATCAAACAGGCGAGGCCATCATATGGGCGAGGGCCGTCCCATTCCGCGAGGCCCTTCCGTCTCACGAGGCCACCGATCCGCGAGGCCACCGTTCCGCGAAGCCCTCTCGTCTCGCGAGGCCACCGATCCGCGAGGCCATCCCGTCTCGCAAGGCCACCGTTTCGCGAGGCCCTCCCGTCTCGCGAGGCCACCGATCCGCGAGGCCCTCCCGTCTCGCGAGGCCACCGATCCGCGAGGCCCTTGGGCCATTCCCACCATGCCCATGCGCGGAGCCGAGGAAGGCTGTGAGGCCGTCTATGACGCCCCACGCACGAGGCCGAGGGAGGCTGCGAGGCCGTCTATGGCGCCCCATGCGCGAGGCCGAGGGAGGCTGCGAGGCCGTCAATAGCGCCCCATGCGCGAGGCCGCGCAAGGTCCCACGCGCGCACGCCCCGGGAGGTCCATCAGCCCACCATCTTCTCAGGAGGCCGACACCCCGTGACTTGATGCGTATGGGCCCAAGACCCCTACTCAACGCCACGGCCAGTACGGGCACCAAGGATCCCCTTTTTCACACCTCGAAGTCCCTATGCTTAGGAGATCCAGTACGAGTCGAATGAGACATATTTGTACGACCAAGTACTAAGTACGGATACCAGTGCCAGTGAGATTGCTGGGGTAAGGATCATGGTCCGTACGTCTACGGCCATAGGTCAGAACCGACACCATTATCTCCTGCGCCAATACGCCTGCCACCACGCCTCAGGCATGGGTACAGACAAGTAGTGGAGACATCCCCCTGACACCTGCTCCTGTACGGGATGTACAACCACTACCTCTGAAACCATTCCTCTAATACAGTACGTATGTACCACTTGGTCCCCTGGATCATCATGTACCTAAGGCCATTATAGCCTATTATAAAAGGAACTCTAAGACCACCTGAAGGGGGGTTGGAAAACTGAATGTAAAAACGAGACTTAAGAAATATATGTTTTTGGTATTCATGGTTGCCTAAGTTTTCTCCTGTTGTTTAGAGTTCTTTCTATCTGATTCATAGCTTCCTATAGCATAGAGATCGAAGTTTTCTAACCATCAATCGTTGACGAGTTCTTACCGTCAACACTAACTAAGAAACTATAAGCCTCATACTACAATGAGGTTTGCTAGTTAAGCAACTATTAGCCCCAAAAACATAAAAGTGTTGGGGTTTGCTATATAGCAACTATAAACCCCAAAACATACATATATCATAACACATAAAATCATATTATATAACATAGCACATGTCACATAGGAACTATCCTATTTTCCTTACCAAAAACCGGGATGTGAGAATAAGGACGGGATTTTGGAACACTCCTAAAATCCATTAATAGAGAGGTGAGTATTCTAGAAGAAAAAGATGAAAAGGAATGAACTAAACCAACGAGAGGGTACTTACCGACAAGAAACCTCAAGTTCAAGAACTTAGATGCCTAACTACGAATGAAAACAGCGAGTTAGGAATTGAGTAGAGAAAAACTATAAAAACTAATGAAACAATACCAAAAGGAACTAGAAATAGGAATACCTTGAATGCACTATGACCGAACTATACCTCGAAATTGAAATACACACTATGAACCTTACTTCCCAAGTGTTTAATAAGCTTAAGATGATAAAGCTTATAACCCCAACCCAAGTGTTTAACACTCTAAAGTAAACCTAGCAGCTTGAAGGCTCTGAACTCAGCTTGAAGAATGAAAGAAATGGCTGGGTACTAGGTCCTATTTATAGAGTTCAAGAATGAAAAGATCTTCATTTATCTTGAATAAAAATAATGACTTTTAATTGAAAATCATTTGAATATTCATTCAACAGAGGCTTAAGACTCAGTCAAAAAAGATTATGGACTTATCAAGAGGTTAAGGATTAAAAAGGAGCTCGATTTCAAAATTATTCAAAAATGATGCCCTAGAGCCGATATATCGCCCATGCTAGGCGATATATTGCCTGGGCTGATATTCCCGAGGCTCGTCGAAATGGTTGTGCGAAGTTACATGTTTTTCGTATCCCCGTGTGGCGATATATCGCCCCCTAGAGCTGCGATATATCGGCATACGCTGAAATATTATACACGTAATTACACTTTTTCAGCCTAATTTGAATTGAGTAAACAACTTTGACTGAGTCTAATAACGATTTCAAAGCTGCTGGCAGACTCTGGGATTTTCAAATATTACTCTTAATAAACTATTCCTAAAAAATACTTAATTTCTCATTAAACATGCACATGAAAAATGTCATTATCTTATTGGGTCTATCTAAACCTTATAGTATAATAAATATCATCTTCATAATCAGTCATATTAATCAAACCTTAGGTTATAATTAATATTCTTAAACTATAGATTAAACTTATAAAATCTACAAGTGTTGCTACGAGTGTCAAACTAAGTCCCAACTTGAACCAAAATCCACAGTAATAAACATACTATAACTACTACTAGCTATTACTATTATTACTACTATCTAACTAGCTAAGTAAAGTTCTTGAACTCTACATTCACTAACCAATCCATACCCAGAATCATGTCAAAGTTAGTCATAACCAACTCTATCAAATCAACTGATAACTCTCTGCCCTCTACTGTCACTGGAAAAAATCTGACCCATCTTCTGGATACTACTAGCTCCCCAGTGGGTAATAAGGTTCCAAACCCCAAAACATAATAATCACATGGTCTACACAGTCTATCAATAACTCTACTAGAAACACAAGAATGCGTTGCACCTGAATCAATAAAAATAGTATAAGGGGGTCTTGCACTAAAAAGCTGACCTGTAACTACTGAGGGTGAAGCCTCAGCTTCTGCCTGAGTCAATGCGAACACTCGAGCTGGGGGCGAGTTGTTCGCATTCCTTGGCTTTTCCTTTCTTGCTTTTGGAAAATCCTTCTTGAAATGTCTCACTACTCCACACAAGAAGTAAGACTTTGCCCTACACTCCCCTATATGGCACCTCTTGCACCTAGTGCACTCTGGATAAGTCCTCCAGGCCTCACTGCCACCCTGGCAATCCATTGCAATACCACGTGGTCGCTTGTCGGGACCTGGAGTTGGGAAGGTATTAGGATCCTTTCTCTTCTGATCACTAGAGCCTCTGCCCCTACCTGAACCTACAAATGGAGGTCCCGCCCTCTTAAAATCTCTTCTGACTGCATTGTCTCGCCAGATCTTATTCTTTGCGCTCTCAGCTGTGAGCGCCTTCTCAACCACCTATGCATAAGTAGTAACTCCAACTACAGTGGTAATATGAACATCCCAGGCTATTCTAGGTTGTAGCCTCTGGAGAAACCTCTCCCTCCTTGTCCCATCAGTAGGCACCAATTCCATTGCAAACTTGGCTAGTCTATCAAAATTTAAGGCATACTCAGTCACTGACAGACTCCCTTGAAGTAATCTGCTGAACTCCTTAACCTTTGCAGCCCTAATGGCATCATTGTAGTATTTTTCATTGAACAGAGTTTGAAACTCTTCCCAACTCAAGGCATTTACATTTCTGGTCTGTGATATCACTTCCCACCAAATTCGGGCATCCTCCCGAAACATTTATGTGGCACATGCCACCATTTCATTACCACACACCCTCATAAAGTCAAGGATGGTGGTAACCATGTTCATCCACTGCTCAGCCTTAGCTGGATCTGTACTACCCTAAAAAATTGGAGGGTGTTGTTTCCTATACCTTTCATAAAGAGGTTACCATTTACTTTCATCCTCTGGCAATTGCTCACCTATTGGCACCGCTACAGGTGGTGCCTCTGGTAAAATGTTCCCTGTAGGAACCTATTGTTGCCTTAGGAGGCAGATTTCTTCTTCCTGCCTCATAACTCTGGCTTGCAAATCAGTAAACAACTGCTGCCAGTAATCAAGAGCTGGCTGAGGAATCTGACTCTGGTCATTCTCTTGACCTTATCTATCATTCTGGCCCTGATCTTCCTAGCCAACTCGTGAATCTATCTGCCTTGGAAGCATATTATCAACTTATTATGTGCTGAAATAATCAATACGACCAGTTAGGCAGTGATAACTAAACCTCTTGCCGCCTCATGGTCCAAGATCAAGTAGATATTCATCCATTTTCCACAATCATATGAATAAACATGTTGTATCATGATTACAACATTTAACATTTAGCATTTAACAATTAATAATTGACAATTAACAATGCAAATAAGCATGTTCTAGCAATATCAGTACTAATAAGCACGTTTGCTTATCATGCAACAGTTAGGGCCCAACATTATTAATGTATCTCAAGTAGGCAGGTAAAGCATTTATATTCTATTAAAGTAGTTAAACACATAACCACATAAATAGTTACCAAACCATGATTTGAGCTTGTCTTCAGTGGCGAGTGTAGATGCCCGGCCAATCTACAGGAATCATAAACCTTGGCACGCTCTGATACCAAGTTCTAATGCCCTGGTTACTCCAAGACTGTTACTATGGACTTTAAATAATGCTTAACTCGCTAAACGAGTCATTAGGTTATAAACGTACATCTAGGTGTTATTAATAGGCCAGGATGAAAATATCGGTAAAATGGAATGGATATATTTTAATTTAAAACGTTAAACTGTACATGGGCCCATAAAAGTGTTTACAAAGTTATTTACAATCCAAAATGGTCATTATAGTGTAAAAGTTACAACCCGCCGACCTAAGCGGAAAAAATAGGGTTAAATCCTAATTCCTCTGACAAACACCTTGGCCGTGGTGGTCAAGTGACCGCATATGTACACATCGCCACCTATGCTCTCCACTCAAGGTTGGGTGAGCTTTTCTTTTCCTTTACCTGCACCACAGAGCAGCTGTGAGCCAAGGTTCAGCAAGAAAACTTATTAATGCATGTATCCAATATCAATAAATGATCATGTAATCATTCTGGGGCTTGCAACCCTAATCAGATAGGTGACTAATGAGTCACACTCTGAATAGGTGGCTAATGAGTCACACTCTTGATAGGTGATTAATGAGTCACACTTTGGATAGGTGACTAATGAGCCACTCGCTGGGGCTCCACACCCTAAGCCATGTGACTTGTAAATCACAAGAGCCTTTTAGCCCTGGCTCTAAGTAACTAGCCTTTAGACTAGACCAACGCTTTAGTTTTCTTTGACCTTTAAGTCGGTCAAGCATTTCATGCTCATGTTGATTAGATCTAATCATTTTGGCTTGTGTTAAACATATCAATTCCATTCTTGACTCTTAAGCCAATACCACACGACCAGTGCTCAGTACTACTGTCGATCATGACTAATAAGTCAAGGCTTCACGACCAGTACTAACACCAATGCCGTTTCTGACTAATAAGTCAGTAACACTCACAAATAAGTAAAGCCTCTAAGCATTTACAATTCAATCAATGTCCATATATAGAGCACTCAACATGCCTCATCAAGAACCATGCATGTCTCATACTGGGTGCATTTTTCTTACCTCTGGTTCGAGGGTGAAATAATAAAAGAACGACCCTTGAGAACGATCAGTCCTTAAGTCCCTTAGCGGTCACCTAATCATAACCAAATATAAAATCCTATCAATAAAATAAGTAATAAAAGGTTCCTGGACCAAGACCTAGCCTCCGGGATATCAAATCCTACTAAATCGGGTAGTAGGAATGACCCCGAGGCCTAAGGTTTGAGTTCCCATGATTAAAACACAATTTTGGCCCAATTTTGTCCTTAAGTGCCACGACCCCGCACCTATGAGCCGAGGCCTGCCTCTAAACAGAGACGCTAGCCTCAAGTTGCCTACACTAGGCATTACGACCCCAACGCCCTTGAGCCTCTTCTCTCATCTTCACTAAGCTTGGGCCACGGCGCCCAAGAACAGGGCCGCGGCCCCACCTGTAACTCAGCCAAAAACCTTTGTTTTTCCCCTTTTAAAATCCTCCAAAAACCTATCCAACATAACCAAATCCCAAAATCAAAGTTCCCAAACATCCTAATGGCCCAAAACCATCTAAACCCATGCTTCAAACAACTCAAAAACTCATCAACACATAGAATCCAATTCAAAACTTAGAAACTCGAAAACTCAAAGTTTAAAGCATGGATTACCTTTAATTGACTCGTTTCTCGCTAAATCCTTCGGTTAAAAAGCTTCTAATCTTCCCCAGAATTACTATAACTCAATCCTCGCTTGAACCCGAGTCCTAAAACTCAAGTTTCCTTCAAAAATTTGACGAACAGTAAAAAGGGATAACAGAAGAAAGAGAAAAAATGTTTGAACGTATTTTCCTTCTGACAGGTTACTCCAAGCTTAAGTAACCTCAAGTAAATCCTAATGCTCGAGGTCCCAAAAATGCCCCCGGGGGTAAAATAGTAAAAATTCCCAGAATTTCCTCCTGATCTCGCGAACTCCCAATATATCATCAAATAATCATTCTCATTACCCAATATCCTGATAATTGACCCCGTTATGAAAAAACCGGTAACTTGCATTCTAGGATCGTCTCATGCTGAATAGCTCAAACATATCCACATAATAATGTGGTCTCACCCATATATCATATACATGCACATAAATATACAATTATGCTCTCAATGGTCAAAATTATGAAAATGCCCTTCTAATAAGAGGTGGGCCCACATGCATGCAATTATCATCATATAATAATATAATCACATAATCATGCATATCATCACATAATTGCATATTAAATCAATTATGGTCCTCTTGGCCCCCTAATCCAGGCATTAAGCCACATTAGGGATTATGGGTCATTACATATGTGTTACTACATTACTATGTGGATATGTTTGGGTTACTCAGCACGAGACGATCCTAGTGGATATGTTTGGGTTACTCAGCACGAGACGATCCTAGTGGATATGTTTGGGTTACTCAGCACGAGACGATCCCAGTGAGCAAAGTAGTGGTTTAGTCATAATGGGGTCAAATACCAAGCGGAAAATCCATTCACACTTTGATTCTTGAGCAAGTTCGGGAAAATTGTGAGAAGGGGAAAGGGCGGCTGTCTGTTCACTTTCCGGAAATGGCAGAAATCTATTCCAGTTCCGCAGAGAACATTCTGTCTCGCGATCTGGAAATATCTGTGGAGATGGATACTAAAACCCTCCGCGAATGGGGCTCGAGGTGAGCCTAGGGGTAATTTAGTAATTTAGTACATTACTGAGATCGGGTAATGGGGAAATTATTTGTTAATTATTTGAGGATATTGGAAGTATTGGGAATTGTGAGACATTAATTATGATTAACGGGATAAGTGGCAAATGAAAAATTTACCCTTACGGGCCTAAGAGGGCAAGACTTAGGCCAAGGGCAGTATGGTCATTTTGATGCCAAGTTAGTGACTTATCACTCTTTCCCTCAGCAAAAGGAAACCTCACAACAACAAAACATAGCATCATCTCTCTCTCCCTGTCTTTCTCTTTCTCTCGGTTTCTCGCTTCCTCTTCCTCTCCCTCTCCCTATTTTCATTTGAATTTTTGAGGAAATTAATGGAGACCTTAAGCTTGGAATGAAGGCTTTCTTTGGGGCTTGATTAGTTGTAGATAGGAGGGCATAATCACCATTGAGGTAGGCTTCAAACTCTATTTCTGATTGAGTTTTGCCTTAGTTTTTATGTTCTTGGGCTTTGAGATTCAAGGTTTTGGATTTTAGTTTTTATTGGTGTTTTGATTGTGTTTGAACTTGGGTTTTGATTGTGTTTGAACCCATTCTCCTTTAATCTTTCGACTTCCTCTTTTAAGGCTTTCGATCTATCCTTATCGAGGAGCCTTCTTTTCTGTTACATGGGTGGAAAACTCTTGTCAACGTTCAGGACATGGCTGATAACTACAGGATCTATCCCAGCCATGTCTTTGTGTGACCAGGCAAAGACTTCCTGATCCTTTCGCAAATATTCCACCAGTGCATGCATTGTTGTTGCTTCTAAGTTTTTCCCGACCTTCACAACTCTGGTCGGGTCTTTTCGTCAATTTGGACCTCTTCCAGGTCCTCGACGGGTCCAACATCTTCCTCAAAATCCCCAAAACGGGGATCTAAATCCCTATCCTCACTTTGGGCAACACACTAGAACTCGTGGCCTGATATACCTCTCCCCGAGACTCAATAAGGGCAGTATAGTTAGTGAACCGAGGTTCATAACGATTACCCTTGGCTCGTTTATTGTCAGAGGCGGAAGGCTCGTTATGTGGTCATTTCCCCCCATTCTTGCCATTGCCATTGCCGTTCCCGTTGCCTTTGCAGTTGCTGTTGGGTTTTGACCCATTGGCGGCTTTGGCGGGCTCAGCAGTCCCCTTATCTTTGCCTGGGGGTCTCCCTTCACTGGCGATGGCATCTTCGAGCTTGATGTAACAATCAACTCGATCTAAAAACTCTTGAGTAGTCTTGACTCCATGCTTTCTGAGGCTACTCCACAAAGGCGTGCGACGCCTAACTCCCGCAGTTAGGGCCATGATCTTGCCCTCGTCACCCACTGTTTTGGCTCCAGCCGCTGCTCGCATGAGGCGCTAGATGTAATCTTTTAGTGGCTCTCCCTCATGCTGGCATATCTCGACCAGTTGATTCGCCTCAGTTGGGTTCACACGACCCGCATAGAATTGTCTGTAAAATTCTTTTACGAACATCTCCCAAGAAAAAATACTTGCAGGAGGGAATTTGAAAAACCACTCCTATGCAGCGTCAGAAAGTGTTGCAGGAAAGATCCTGCACCGAGCGTCTTCGGACACTTTTTGAATGTCCATTTGTATCTCAAACTTGTTGACATGAGATACCGGGTCACCATACCCGTCAAAGATTGGAAGCGTAGGCATCTTAAACTTGCTAGGAGTTTCTGCCATAGCTATCCTTTGAATGAAAGGAGTGCCTCTTCTCCTATCGTACTCGATGTGAGACGTCCGTCCCCCGACCAATTGTTGTACTGCTTGGTTCAGGGCGTCTATTTGGGCTTGCACGACTTCAGGAATCGCCGGAGCCTCTGGTGCTGGGGGAACGTACTCGTCGTGCCGTTCTCGGTAATCGTTGAGTACGTCTCTTAAATCCTCGTCTCTTCGCCGCTGCTCACTTGCACCGAGCCGGTTGAAGACGTTTTTTTGTCTGGGCTGCCCCCCAGCATCGCGTCTCTCGGGTTTGTCGTCCCTAGGTGGTGGGATTCTGCCCCCACCTCTCTCTCCATTACTCTGACCGGCATTTCCTCTGCCTGAGTCGGCCTCATTATAACCATGGCCATCTCTGAACCTCGACTGGCCATGGTGGGATTGACTGTTCCCTCGGTTGCCTCCTCGGGCTAGAACATCTCGAGCGTTAGAGGGTGGCCCACGTTTTTCGTTGGGTCCCTGTGCATTGTCATGCCGTGGGGGGCCCTGGACCGCAGAGCCTGTCTCTGAGTTCCATCTGTTACCAGAAGGACGCTGCCCTCTGTTCGGTGGGTTCGGCTCTTCGCCCCTATGGCGTCTAGGATTGCGGGGCTGCTGCCCGGCCCTATTATGCCTTGACTACGGGGGATTGCCGCGACCAGCCTGGGATGGAGGCTGCGCTTCAGGATCCCTCAGCGGGACATCTTCCTGAGGCATCGGTGGCTGCTCGGGCCTTTGGGGGCTCGAGGGCTGGATCGGCGGGCTAGGATTAGGACCCCTTCGGGGTGGCCCATTTGTAGGTTGATCAGGCTGTGAGGCAAGTACAGCCTGATTTCTAGCCAAATATAAGGCTGCTTCGAGGGCTGCCATGGCCTCCCTCTGGCGACAGTCCATCTTCGCCTGTCTTTCACTTAATTCCTGGCGCTGTCGCTCAATTTCTTGTTGCTGCCACGCCATAATCTCAGCAGCACTTTCCTGGCTGGCCCTCAGATTGGCCATTTCATCCTGCAATACTCCCAGGGTATTCCTCAGCATCTCGGAATCCATATCTTCCTCATCGAATTCCAAATGTGGCTCATCTTCAGTCATGTTTGGAGGAGGAGGCGGTTGAGATGGTGCAGCGCTAGCCGCCTGTCCAATCTTCTTTGTTGTTTTCGCCATTGATACTTCAACAATATTATATCAAACTCTCAATGAAAACACTAGAATGTTGACCCTGATTTTGGTCAACTGACACGGAGTCAAAAATGCTTGATGTGGACAGATATGTTGAAATGAGAATAATGAAAAAAACAGTAAAACACACAAGAATTTATAGTGGTTCAACCCCAGAATCTGGTAATAACCTAGGTCCACTTGAGCTATTATTGATATAATATTTCAAAGGAGTGATCAAAGAACTAGGGTTCAATGAGTTTCACCAACCTCTGAAGAACAAAACAATATATAGAGTGTGATAGCTCTAATTCACTCGTAAATCTCTAATCTCCAGTAATTAGAAAGCCAAAAACTACCTTCCTTGAGCCATTTTTTCTCTATTTATAAGCTCAAGGACGATTACATTAATTTGTTACAGATATTCTTTCCTAAATAATCAGATACTCAGGAAATCATGGGAGATAATTTCAGATATGATCATAACTGCATAAGATTTTCTCCAAATATAACGAGTATAAGACCAAGCTGGTCGTATATAACGATTGAGCGTCGCGCCATAGAAATCTTTCTGGTCGATGGTCGAACAAGCCTTCTGCCAGATGTCAGCCAAGTGTACGAAACGTCTGCCATGTCATCCATGCCTATTTTTTGGATAACATTTTCCCCCTAAGTTTGTTTAATGTGACCAGCAATAAAGAAACTTTAGGGAAACAACCGTTCATATGCCCCACAAAATCTGTCAGAGTCTTCGTGCGTTTTTGAAAACTGTGACATAATTATGTCTAATCGAGCCTTTTCGGTTTTCAAGAAACCTATTTGACGGCTTATACACTCCCCCACGTTTTGAAAATGGGAAAGTCATGATTGCCACTTTTTGCTATACTTCAGCCTCTATAAGTAACCTTTTTATCTTTCTTATAATCCTTTACTTCACCATTTTGATCAAGAACTTTCAAGAACTTTGCCCCAGAGCCCAGAATTTCGAAACAATTCAGACGTCCTGCCGAAGATCTTTCCGACTCAATTTTTTTTTATTTTTCTGAATCTCCAACCTTTGCCCAGGTAACCTCTCGGTCTTTCAAACTTTTCGTGATGCCATGCATGTAGTTACTGTATTATGTGATTTCCTGCATTCTTGAGTAGAAATTTATGAGGATTTTGTGTAAACTATCTGATGCTTGGAAAGAGAGTGTATTTCTGTTTTATATAAGTTAGGAGCTAGTTCGATAGTAAGGATCATAGGTTTAGGGCAAATCGACGTAAAAATTCGATCTTTAAGCTAGTTGAAAAAACTGGGTTTTTTCCCGCCCTTTAGGAGTTGAAAAAGTTTCTTCTCAAAAAACGTTTTATTTCCTTTTTGATCCATTTTTCAAACTGCTAGCACCAAACTTAGTGTATGGGTAGGATGCTGCTGGTCAATAGATGCGAGCAATGCTATCCCAATCTTCCACGTAACTCCCCAGGCTATGTGTCTTATCTCCTCCTTTGTATGTTTGCAGTTCATATGCAAGACCCTTGGGGAGGAGAAAGACCCATTGAAGATGATCTCCTAGCTCAGCTGCTTGAAGGCGAAGAAAACCCCTCTACTCTGATACCGGATATCCCTTTCTCTCGTCTTAGCCCAAACACTCCTCCAGTTCAAACCCAAAGAATGGCTCGAACAAAAACTAAAGCTTAAAAAAGGAAAATCCCAAACTCCTCAGGCCAGCCTACTGCTGATGCCCCATCGACCAGTGGTCGAGGCGAAAATGTTTCTGACGCCAATGTACAAAGGCATGCCCGTCCTCAACACGCTGCTCAGCCGGATGTCGAGTGGCATGTTGTTCCCCAGAGTAGAGTGACGATCAGGATGATCGCCAACTACTTAAATAAGTATAAACTGACAGGGGTGACCCTGGTTAAACCTTCCCTCGACCAGAGGGCCAACCTGCCAGGCAGGGCCTACAGCGCCTGATCGCGGTTTCATATTGAGGTAGGTGCCACTTTGCCTCTTCACTCATTCTTTCAGGGGGTGGCAAATTACTTTGGAGTTGCCCCCTTTCAAATTACCCCAAACGGATATAGAATGCTGGCCGCACTCTATATCCTTTACAAATTCAAAAAATGGCCAGAACCCACTCCCCACGAGGTCAACTTTCTTTTTGACCTTAAGTCTAACCCTAACCAAGAAGGCATGGGGTTCTTCCACTTTTGTCATCAAGAAACCGGGCGCACTTTCCTGTCTGACACTACTCACATCTCCAACATGGGGAGGTATCACCAGGAATACTTCCTTACTCCCGACTTAGCCGCAGACAACTTGGCCTTCACCCGAGGAGGTAAAAATTCTTACGTCACTAGCTTCTTCGCTTAGTGTTTTTCTGCCACAATGTCTTGACATTTCATTGTGTTCCAGGCCCATGGTTACGTCCAATCCCAACTCCAGGGATGGAGTCAAGGGCGACACTCTTAGCCAGCATGCCAAATGCTGATAAGAGTGTCAAAAATTTAGTTACTGAGGCTAACCTTAGGTTGCCCGGCCTCTGGAATCCCCAACCAGCGACGGGCGAACCTTCGGCAGAAAATGCCCAAGCCGAAGTGGAACCCGAGCAGCAACCCCAAGCGTCTCCTCCGCAGAGGAGACCAACTGGGGTTATGATCAGGGAACCTGCCGTCCCTCACCGAACAGAGAAACCCTTGGCCCCTGAGGGCAAAGGAAAACAAAAGGCTGCTGAGCCTACCGAACTTTCTGACGACTCGTTGGATGAAAATGGTATAATAATCTCGCTTTTAAATCATTTGCCAATTCCCTCTCATCTATTTGATGGGGATGGAAACTTTAAGAATGCTCCCTCCTTAAATTCAGATTTCTTCCAGGCAGTAGGTAGTTCAGTAAATAATGTTACGACCAGTAGTTGTAGCACGGGTACTTTACTTGTAATCCTTTTACTTTCATTCTTTTATCCTGCAAGACCATTCAGTCTTACTACTTGCGTTGCTTCCTTTTGTGCAGATATGGACTCTGAAGATGTTTTTGAGCACTACCAGGCTGTCGCTGCCTCTTCTATCCCGAAGAAGGATAGCAAGAGGGCTCGAGGGGAAAGCAGCAAGACTCCCTCGAAGAAGGCTCGAACAGACGATGTTCCAGTCACTGCCCCCTCAAAGGAGAACTCACCACCTCCGCCCTCCCCCAAGCATACGACTCCCACTCTTGCTGATCCACAGCCCTCTTCCAAGGTTCCTAACAAGGAGGCATTGAACACCTTGCCCGAAGGCTCCCTGCCCAGCTTCGTGGTCAGCTCAGCCAGGGAGAGGATATATAAGCTCTCCAAGCACAGATGCAGCCAGGCAGCCATTACTGAAACTGCCTCCATGGAGGCCGATCAGGTCGTCAACAGAGGGCTGAATGAGATAGTTAGCGTAAGTTATCTCCTGTTTACTTTATCATTTATTTATGATTTCTTGTCCTTACTTTATCTTATTCTCTATCTTTAGGGGCTGCTAACTTTAACTGCTGGCTGGTGCCGTGTTGGGGCATTGGTTTCTCAGGGAAATAACTTTGACTCCAGGCTTGCCGAGACTAAGCAAGCACTTGAGGCTGACAACAACAAGCTACTCGAGGAGAATAAGGAGCTGTCCAAACAGAAAGAACAACTGTGCGAGGACAAAGCTACTCTTACCAAGGAGCTTCTGGACGCCCAATATGCCCTGAGGAAATCCAACGAATCCCGGGAAAAATTAAGGGAAAGTGTCAGGCTCAACACTCAAGCATGTGTTCAGCTTGAGCTTGATCTGATCGCCAGCAGGCAGAAGACGGGGGAGCTTGAAAAACGAGTGCAGGAGCTCGAGGAGGATGGGGCCAGGAATTTAAAGAAGTACAAGGAGGCCACTCACCTCTGCTTCTATGAATTCTGGAAGCATAACCGGGAGGCTGACTTCAACTACCTGTCTGAACGTTTAAAGAGGACTCTGATGGCGCAGTGCGCCATCCGGCTGGAAGAAGAAGAAAAGGCCAAAGTGCCTGCCTCTCCAGAGATCTCCCTAGCAGGGAGGATTGATGGTGCTGATGCTGAAGCTGGTCCTTCGGCTGACCAAGGCACTCCTCCCAACCCTCCGGCTCCTTAAGAATTTTTCTCTTTTTATTTCGTTTTCATGGCCCATGGGTCGTATTGTAAAGACAATTTGTTTTTGTTGCTGCAAGGGCAGCTTTTTACTTTTAATTAAACAATTACATTCGAGCAGTACTGCTCGCGGTGTAAAAGAATGCCTTATGATATTATAATATTTCTATCTATTATAACATCTGTTCGCATGACCGAACTTAGCATAGTACTTTGGCTTGATTTAACAAAATATAAATTTGAAAAATACTCTAAGTACCGTAGCATGCTTTCACTTATTTTGTTCATGTGTTTACATACCTCTTGGTATGCTTTGCTATCGATGTACCTTATATGCCCCCCAAGTGATCGAGGAGCTTTAGGTCCTTGGTCACTTGCCTTGACCACGACCTGTATGAACATTACTGCTCGGTAGGAAATGCAACACTTATAATACAGCAAAACAACACATGTAATGAACAAATACTTGTAAAAATAAATTTACAAAGGTTGGCAAGAATGACTGGCTGCGCACAGTCCCTTATAATTCTCGTATTAAAAATGGACTAAACATGTCTTTACGAGTGATCTTAAAAAGATCTTACACTTATAAGCGATTAGCCATACAATGTGGCTAACCCTTTTTCAAAACTTGTAAAAAGTAAAAGTTAATACAAGCCAATCCTTTAAAAAGGATTGTTTATTGGTAATACTTGCACAGGTGTTCTCCGTTCCAATAGCATGGAATGAGATCTCCATTTAAGGGTGCAAGCTTGTAGGTGCCTGGATGAAGGACTTCTTTAATCTGGTAGGGTCCTTCCTAGTTTGGTCCGAGTACTCCAGCAGTTTGGTCGTGAGTGTTTAAGAAAACTCGTCGAAGTACTAGATCTCCGACGTTGAACTTTCTTTCTTTCACCTTTGAGTTAAAATACCAGGCGACCTTTTGCTGGTATGCAGCTACTCGGAGTTGGGCTCTTTCCTGTTTCTCTTCAAGTGAGTCTAGGGACTCCATCATCAATTGGCTATTCTTGTCCTGGTCATATGTAATTCGTCGATGTGAGGACAGATCTAACTCGACGGGCAACATAGCTTCATACCCGTATGCTAAGGAGAACGGGGTATGACCTATCACTGTTCGATGAGAAGTTCTATACGACCAGAGTACTTCAGGCAGCTGTTCTGGCCATGCTCCTTTAGCGTCTTCAAGTCTTTTCTTCAGGGTATCTTTCAGTGTTTTTTTCATTGCTTCGACTTTCCCATTTTCTTGTGGATGTGCGACTGAAGAAAAGCTTTTGACGATTCCATGCCTTTCGCAGAAGTCTGTGAATAAGTCGCTGTCAAACTGGGTGCTGTTGTCTGAGACAATTTTTCGAGGTAAACCATACCGGCAAACAATGTTCTTAATGACAAAGTCAAGAACTTTCTTGGTCGTTATGGTAGCAAGCGGCTCACCTTCGACCCATTTGGTGAAGTAGTCGACTGCTACGACTGCATATTTTACTCCACCCTTCCCTGTTGGCAGGGATCCAATCAAGTCTATACCCCATACTGCGAAAGGCCAAGGACTCTGCATCTGCTTTAACTCGTTGGGAGCTGCGCGCGGAATCTTGGAAAACCTCTGACACTTATCACATTTTCACACAAACTCCATTGAGTCCTCGTTCATAGTCGGCCAGAAATAACCCTGCCTCAGAATCTTTTTTGACAAGCTCTGCCCCCCAGCGTGGTCCCCACAGAAGCCTTCATGGACCTCCCTCATCAGCTCTTTAGCCTTTTCCGGTGTTATACATTTGAGCAGTGGCATGGAATATCCTCTTCGGTAAAGAACACCATCGACCAGTATGTACCTAGCAGCCTGTCTCTGCAGAGTTCTGGCTTTGTTTCTCTCTGCTTGTAGTACACCATTCGTAAGATATTCTAAGTAGGGTGCCATCCATGTATCTTCCATCCGGATTTCCATATTGGTCACATCCGCTCGTATGCTTGGCTCGCACAATCTTTCTACTGGCACTATATTTAAGGTGTCAGCATCCTTCGCACTTGCGAGTTTGGATAAGGCGTCTGCATTTGCATTCTGATCCCGAGGTATTTGCTGGAGGGTATATTTCTCGAACTGAGCCAACAGATCTCTAGTTTTGTTTAAGTAGGCCACCATTTTGAGGCCCCGTGCTTGATACTCCCCTAAGACCTGATTAACTACCAGCTGTGAATCACTGTAGATATCAAGCACTTTTATATTCATGTCTTTGGCTAACCTTAGTCCTGCGAGGAGTGCTTCATACTCGGCCTCATTGTTCGATGCAGTGAAATCGAACCTAATAGCGTAGTGAAATCGATGCCCTTCCGGCGTTATCAATATCACTCCTGCTCCTACGTGAGATTCGTTGGACGATCCGTCCGTGAATAACTTCCATGAAGGAGCTTTGACTAGGAGCTCAGGTGCACTAGGTTTTTCGCACTGCTCGTCGTCTGGGAGCTCAGTGAATTCAGCGATAAGGTCAGCCAAGACTTGTCCTTCTACTGCTGCTCGCGGTGAATATGTAATATCGAACTGTCCGAGTTCGACTGCCCATTTTAATAAACGCCCAGCCGCCTCTGGTTTTTGCAGAACTTGCCGAAGGGGCTGGTCAGTTAAGACTATGATGGGATGAGCTTGGAAGTAAGGACGTAACGTCCTTGAGGCCAAGATTAAGCAATAGGCTAATCTTTCGATTGGAGGATACCTTAATTCGGCCCTGATTAACCTTTTTCTTACATAGTAAACCGCCTTTTGTACGCCTTCTTCTTCTCGTACTAGCACCGCACTAGCTGCAAATTCGGTGATCGCCAGGTAAATGAACAAAGTTTCTCCGTCCATGGGTTTTGATAAAACAGGAGGTTGTGCCATGTGGGACTTTAAGGCCTGGAAAGCCTGGTCGCAGTCTCCTGTCCATTCGAATTTCTTGTTGCCTCTAAGTAGATTGAAGAAAGGGACACATTTATCCGTCAACTTGGAAATGAATCTACTTAGTGCGGCAATTCTTCCAGTTAAACTTTGCACATCCTTGATTTTCATTGGCGATTTCATGTCGATCAGGGCTTTTATCTTGTCAGGGTTGGCCTCGATTCCTCTCGAATTAACAATGAACCCCAAAAATTTCCCTGATCCTACTCCGAAGGAACATTTGAGAGGATTTAATTTCATCTGGTACTTGTTCAACACATCGAAACACTCCTGTAAATCCTTCACATGTCCTTCTGCCTTTTATTCCTTTACCAGTATGTCGTCCACGTACACCTCCATGTTTACTCCGATCAACTCCTTAAACATGTGGTTGACCAATCGCTGGTAAGTCGCACCAATGTTTTTCAGTCCGAAGGGCATTACTTTATAACAGTATAACCCCGTATCGGTCCGAAAGCTAGTGTGATCCTCGTCAGGGGGATGCATCCTGATCTGATTGTATCCTGAGTATGCATCCATGAAGGAGAGGATCTCATGCCCTACAGTTGCATCGACCAGCTGGTCAATCCTTGGGAGTGGGAAGCAATCCTTTGGGCAGACTTTATTAAGGTCTGTGAAATCCACACAGGTTCGCCATTTTTCGTTAGGCTTGGGAACCAGTGCTGGATTAGAGACCCACGACGGATAAAAAGTCACCCTGATGAACCCATTCTCCTTTAATCTTTCGACTTCCTCTTTTAAGGCTTTCGATCTATCCTTATCGAGGAGCCTTCTTTTCTGTTACATGGGTGGAAAACTCTTGTCAACGTTCAGGACATGGCTGATAACTGCAGGATCTATCCCAGCCATGTCTTTGTGTGACCAGGCAAAGACTTCCTGGTTCTTTCGCAAATATTCCACCAGTGCATGCTTCGTTGTTGCTTCTAAGTTTTTCCCGACCTTCACAACTCTGGTCGGGTCTTTTTCGTCAATTTGGACCTCTTCCAGGTCCTCAACGGGTCCAACATCTTTCTCAAAATCCCCAAAGCGGGGATCTAAATCCCTATCCTCACTTCGGGCAACACACTAGAACTCGTGGCCTGATACACCTCTCCCCGAGACTCAATAAGGGCAGTATAGTTAGTGAACCGAGGTTCATAACGATTACCCTTGGCTCGTTTATTGTCAGAGGCGGAAGGCTCATTATGTGGTCATTTCCCCCCATTCTTGCCATTGCCATTGCCGTTCCCGTTGCCTTTGCCGTTGGGTTTTGACCCATTGGCGGCTTTGGCGGGCTCAGCAGTCCCCTTATCTTTGACTGAGGGTTTCCCTTCACTGGCGATGGCATCTTCGAGCTTGATGTAACAATCAACTCGATCTAAAAACTCTTGAGTAGTCTTGACTCCATGCTTTCTGAGGCTACTCCACAAAGGCGTGCGATGCCTAACTCCCGCAGTTAGGGCCATGATCTTGCCCTCGTCACCCACTGTTTTGGCTCCAGCCGCTGCTCGCATGAGGCGCTAGACGTAATCTTTCAGTGGCTCTCCCTCATGCTGGCATATCTCGACCAGCTGATTCGCCTCAGTTGGGTTCACACGACCCGCATAGAATTGTCTGTAAAATTCTTTTACGAACATCTCCCAAGAAAAAATACTTGCAGGAGGGAATTTGAAAAACCACTCTTGTGCAGCGTCAGAAAGTGTTGCAGGAAAGATCCTGCACCGAGCGTCTTCAGACACTTTTTGAATGTCCATTTGTATCTCAAACTTGATGACATGAGATACCGGGTCACCATACCCGTCAAAGATTGGAAGCATAGGCATCTTAAACTTGCTAGGAGTTTCTGCCATAGCTATCCTTTGAATGAAAGGAGTGCCTCTTCTCCTATCGTACTCGATGTGAGACGTCTGTCCCCCGACCAACTGTTGTACTACTTGGTTCAGGGCGTCTATTTGGGCTGGCATGACTTCGGGAATTGCCGGAGCCTCTGGTGCTGGAGGAACGTACTCGTCGTGCCGTTCTCGGTGATCGTTGAGTACGTCTCTTAAATCCTCGTCTCTTCGCCGCTGCTCACTTGCACCGAGCCGGTTGAAGACGTTGTTTTGTCTGGGCTGCCCCCCAGCATCGCGTCTCTCGGGTATGTCATCCCTAGGTGGTGGGATTCTGCCCCCACCTCTCTCTCCATTTCTTCGACCGGCATTTCCTCTGCCTGAGTCGGCCTCATTATAACCATGGCCATCTCTGAACCTCGACTGGCCATGGTGGGATTGACTGTTCCCTCGGTTGCCTCCTCGGGCTAGAACATCTCGAGCGTTAGAGGGTGGCCCGCATTGGTCGGTGGGTCCCCGTGCATTGTCATGCCGTGGGGGGCCCTGGACCGCAGAGCCTGTCTCTAAGTTCCTTCTGTTACCAGAAGGACGCTGCCCTCTGCTCGGTGGGTTCGGCTCTTCGCCCCTATGGCGTCTAGGACTGCGGGGCTGCTGCCCGGCTCTATTATGCCTTGACTACGGGGGATTGCCGCGACCAGCCTGGGATGGAGGCTGCGCTTCAGGATCCCTCAACGGGACATCTTCCTGAGGCATCGGTGGCTGCTTGGGCCTTTGGGGGCTCGAGGGCTGGATTGGCGGGCTAGGACTAGGACCCCTTCGGGGTGGCCCATTTGTAGGTTGATCAGGCTGTGAGGCAGGTACAGCCTGATTTCTAGCCAACTATAAGGCTGCTTCGAGGGCTGCTATGGTCTCCCTCTGGCGACGGTCCATCTCTGCCTGTCTTTCACTTAATTCCTGGCGCTGTCGCTCAATTTCTTGTTGCTGCCGCGCCATAATCTCTGTAGCACTTTCCTGGCTGGCCCTCAGATTGGCCATTTCATCCTGCAATACTCCCAGGGTATTCCTCAGCGTCTCGGAATCCAGTTCTTCCTCATCGAATTCCAAATGTGGCTCATCTTCAGTCACGTTTGGAGGAGGAGGCAGTTGAGATGGTGCAGCGCTAGCCGCCTGTCCAATCTTCTTTGTTGTTTTCGCCATTGATACTTCAACAATATTATATCAAGCTCTCAATGAAAGCACCAGAATGTTGACCCCGATTTCGGTCAACTAACACGGAGTCAAAAATGCTTGATGTGGACAGATATGTTGAAATGAGAATAATGACAAAAACAGTAAAACACACAAGAATTTATAGTGGTTTAGCCCCAGAATCTGGTAATAACCTATGTCCACTTGAGCTATTATTGATATAATATTTCAAAGGAGTGATCAAAGAACTAGGGTTCAATGAGTTTCACCAACCTCTGAAGAACAAAACAATATATAGAGTGTGATAGCTCTAATTCACTCGTAAATCTCTAATCTCCAGTAATTAGAAAGCCAAAAACTCCCTTCCTTGAGCCATTTTTTCTCTATTTATAGGCTCAAGGAAGATTACATTAATTTTTTACAGATATTCTTTCCTAAATAATCGGATACTCAGGAAATCATGGGAGATAATTTCAGATATGATCATAACTGCATAAGATTTTCTCCAAATATAACGAGTATACGACCAAGCTGGTCGTATATAACGATTGAGCGTCGCGCCATAGAAATCTTTATGGTCGATGGTCGAACAAGCCTTCTGCTAGATGTCAGCCAATTGTACGAAACGTCTGCCATGTCATCCATGCCTGTTTTTTGGATAATAGGATATTTGTTGCATTATGAATGGTGGAATACATTGTTTATATGAGAAACACACTACTTGTTAGTCAGAAACGACAATGGTGTTTAGTGCTGGTTGTGAAGCTCTGACTTATCAGTCATGATCGACAATAGTACTGAGCATTGGCCGTATGGAATTGACTTATGAGTCAAGAGCGGCAATAGCACATTGAATGCTGGTCGATATGGTTAGGTCTAATCAATAAGAGAATTATATGCTTGACCGACCTATTGGTCGAAGAAAACTAAAGCACTTGGCTAGTCTAAGGCTATTTACTCAAAGCCAGGGCTAAAAGTCTCAGGTGATGAGAACGTCACATGACTTAGGGCACATGACTTCAGAGTGACTTAATAGTCATCTATTCAGGGAGTAGGACCCCATATGGACTTATTAGTCATTTATTCAAGGCACAGGACCCCAGAGTGACTTAATAGTCATCTATTCAGGGTGCAGGACCCCAGCTTGACTTAATAGTCATCTATTCAGAGCGCAGGACCCCAAATGGACTTAACAGTCATCTACTCATTGCGCAGAACCTCATAATCATGTATTTATACTTTCCTGCATGCATGAATAAGGATATTACTGCTAGGCATGCTTATTATGATTTGGTGACATGTTATTAACTGCTTACGAGCATGTTTGAGTTTTCTTGTTGAGCCTCGGCTCACGGGTGCTATGTGGTGTAGGTAAAGGTAAAAGAGATCTAGACCATCCTTGAGTTAGAGAGCTTAGGTGATGATGTGTACATATGAGGCTGCTCGACCACCACGACTAAGGTTTAAAGAGGAACTAGGGTTAAACCCTATTTTGCAGCTTAGGTTGGCTGGTTGTAAATCTTTTATTCTAATTAACCTTTTAAATGTATTTTGGGATCCCAATGTATATAGTAAACTTTTTAGTGAAATGTTTGTATCCTTGACCAAAATTTTTAACCCTGAATCATTAATCACATTTAGTTACACGAATATGGCCAAATGACTCGTTTAACGAGTTTAACACTATTTAAATACACAGTGTAACAGACCCTGGGTAGTAGGGTGTTACAGAAACCCACTCAATCCAAAGGGAAGACTCACAAGAAGCCCCAATCAAAGAAGGATACTCATCTAGCTCCAAGAAAGAATGAAGGGCAATTCAAGGGTGTGAGAGGCCATTTTTTTGTTTGTGGCAAGAGTGGCTACTTGGATAGAGAATGGAAGTATCGAAAGCCCCATAACCATGGATCCAAGGTTAACACAATCAAAGAGGAGTTAGTTACAACCTCGAGTGAGGTGAATGCCATCCAATTGAAAGTGCAAGGGTGGTGGTATGACACTTGTGCCACCATTCATGTCACTTATGATAGAGAAATCTTCAAAACCTTTGAAGAGTCAAAGGATGGGCATGAGATCCAAATGGGGAATGAGCATAGGTCCAAGGTGTAGGGCAAGGGGAATGTTGATCTTTATATCACATTTGGAAATAAGGTTTTATGGACCAATGTGTTGTATGTTCCGGATATGAGTAGGAATCTTGTGAGTGTGCATTTGTTGAGCAAATCGGGCTTCAAAGCAGTGTTTGAGTTCGGTGAGCTAATTCTATCAAATGGCATCTACTTTATGGGGAAAGGGCATGTGTGTGATGGGATGATTAAGTGTGTACCAAACATGATGATTTTGATAATAATGCATGCCCATCTTCCTCTTATGTGCTTGGTTTTGATTCTATTACTTTGTGGCATAATAGACTTGCTCATATAGGATATAGTACAATTAAAAGAGTTATCAAATGTGGTTTAATTTTATGCAATGATGTTGAGTCTGATAAGTGTGAATTATGTGTTAAATCTGAGATGGTAAAGAAACAGTTTCCAAGTGTTGAAAGGAAAGCTAACTTGTTAGATTTGATACATAGTGTTATCCCCAAAAATTGGAGATCGATGACGTGTCAATAGAGGTGACAAGTGGCAGTGCATGGTCCGTAAACGGCACATTAATAGTCAATAAATATATTGGGTCCTCAGAGTTGTGATAAAGTGATCTGGTTTAGGAGTGACCCGGTAGACCAGTGAAGAATTTGGACTGGCCAGTCACATGTTTTTCTGCCCAGGCATGACCATGTCCGACCAGTCACATGTTTGTCTGCCCAGGCATGACCATGTCCGACCAGTCATGTGTTGGTCTGCCTAGGCATGACCATGTCCGACCAGTCATGACCATGTCCGACCAGCCAAGTGCATGTCTGCCCAGTCAAGGTTTGGCCGACCAGACTGAATGTGATATGGATCGACTAGATAGAGCAAGACTACGTCAATATTCCCAGAATCGGCTTCAACAAGAATCGGTCTTGGCATACGCGGGAATCTCTCATTTATCCCACAAATTTAGTGTACTGCTACATTTTGAATATTGTTGTAATTTAAATATAATGAGAATAATAAAATATCCCGATTATGGGGGATATCATCTGTACGATCCTAAGCCTATAAATACAAGGCTTATGGCATCATAAAGGGGACCTTTGGACTTTTGAACTTTTGATCTGTATTTTCTAGAGAGAGAAAGTATTTGTATTTGAGAGAATTTCTGTATTCTTTGAATCTACATTGAAGAAACTCAGCTGACTCAGGTTCATCTGATCTTGAGTGTAGATATATAATCATAACTCTAAGTGGATTAGGCTATTACCATCACATTGGGGATGAACCACTATAAAATCGTCTGTGTCGTTTAATTTCTCTTGAAGGTTTTATCGTTTTTGACGTTCTCACGTCGTTGGCCAAAAACGCGGTCAACACATAGTAACTTATGTGAATTGAATGGAATAACTACTAGAGGTGGACATAGGTATTTTATTACCTTTATTGATGATTGTTATAGATTCACATATGTTTACTTGCTTAAGGATAAGGATGAGGCATTTAGCATGTTTAAAATCTATAAAGCCGAAGTTGAAAATCATTTGGAATAGAAAATAAAAGTGATAAGAAGTGATAGGGGCGATGAATACTTTTCCAATAAATTCAATGTGTTTTGTCAGATGCATGGTATAATACATGAATGTGCAACTCCTTATACATCCCAAAAAAAAAAAATGGTGAAATAGAAAGAAAGAATAGAACATATGTTGAAATGATTAATGTAACACCCCAAATCTACTAATAAGGCTTAGTGCCTTGATTAGCGTTCCAGGAGGGCATAAATGGATTTATACATGAATTTAGTTGAATATATGTGTGATTATGTGAAATATATGAATTATATTAAGATATAACTATTTATGCATGCTTATGTGTATTAAATGTGATTGTGGGCCCTTTTTTTGTGAAAAATGATATTTTCGTAATTTTGACCCATTAAGGGTATAATTGTAAATGTATGTGTTATGTGATTGGGACCACATCATTATGTGGATATATTTGCGATAACTGGCTTAGGTCGATCCTTTAGAGCGATTTGGCAAAAAAGTCACAACGGAGAATTATACCCGACTCGGGGTGAGCCATTGGGTATTTTGGTAATTTGGCGTACTTTGGGAATTATTGAGATATTATTGAGGGAAATTTTAGTGTTTTGGGAAGATTAGTGGGATGATTGGGAACCTTAAGTATAATTTGAGGTTTAGTGGTATTTAGGCTAAATGAACATATTGCCATTGAAGGGCTTTGATGGAAAATTGGGAAGAAAGGGTAATATGGTCATTTTGACCCAGGGAATAGACCAAGGAAGCAGCAACCTAACACACCACATTTTGGGCACCCTTCACTTCTCTTAGCCTCTCTCAAAAACTTGTGTTAGGGTCTCAAGCACAAGATAGGCAAATTAAAGGATTTTGGTGAAAATTAAGGAGATTCAAGGTCATAAAAAAGGGATTGAGCTACCAAGATCATCACTTAGCTTCTGGGAATTCATAATCAAATAGGTAAGAACTTATAGCTCTGTTTTTCATCTCGGATTTTGGTGTTCTTGGTTGATATGAGGTTAAGGAAAGTTCTAATGATTTGAGGTTTCTAGGAGGTCTTAGTAAAAATTTTATCGCACTTCATACTTGAAATTTTTGGATTTGGGGTAAGCTCAACTCCCACAATGTTGAATCTTTGAATTTTGGGGTTTAAGTGTATATTTGGGGTACCTTGTTATGGGTTTTTGTTTGTTTAGGCTACTAAAGATGTTTTATGGATGTAAATCTGTTGAAATACTGAATTGGGGTCGAGATTTGGGTCTGAGATTCAGGTAGAAGTCGTATGTTTGAATTGGGGAAGAACACTAAGTTTCTGGGAAATTTTTGGGTTTTTGGTTGTAACGATCCAAATTCGCTAATAAGGCTTAAGGGGCTTGATTAGTGTGCCTGGAGGGCATAATGAGAATTATGTGTGGTTTTAATGATTAAGATGCATGATTATGATTTAAAGCATGTTATATGATTACTTGAATATTTGAGATGCATGACTATGTGTACTAGTATGCATATAGGCCCTGACTAGGTTAGAAGGGCATAATCGTAATTTTGTCCATTATGGGCATAACTGCTTTGATATATGTGATAATTTTTGAGACCACATTATTATGTGGATATATCAGTGATCTATGACTCGAGACGATCCTAGTGAGCAAAGTAGCAGAAAAGTCATAGCGGGGATTTATACCCGGCTCGGGGGTGAGCTTAGGGGTATAAATGGGAAATTAGCGAATATACTGGAGTCTATTTTGTCATTGAGGAATATTATCGATGATTAATTAGGTGTCGGGAATTAAGCGGGAAATATTAGAGATACTCGAGGAGATAGCGGGAATTGGGGTGAAATGACTGAAATGCCCTCAAGTGGATTGAAGGGTTTAGATTTAATAGGGAGGGCATAATGGTCATTTGGCTTACAGAAGTTAAGTTATACCAAGGCTTTATGTTAGTGGAAAGTGTAGAGAAGGGTAGAAGTCTGAAAAAGAAGGAAAAGGAAAGGAAAAGAAAGGAGAGGAAACAGAGAGAATTCTCTAGGTCGGTTTATAATTCCTTCACCTGTTTCTTGAGGATTTCTGGAGTAAATCTCAGAGGAGAGCTGGGATAAACTAGGCATCAAGGATCCTAACCTAAGACTGAGGAATTGACAGAGGTTTAGCAAGGGTTCATCAGCACTTGAGGTAAGACTCTAGAGTTCTTCAGTTTCTGTTTCTGGTTTTTGAGCTTTGGTGCTTAAGATGAATTGGATGGAACTTTAGGATTCAAGCCTAAGACTAAGGAGGATCAAGCCAAGGGAGTCTAGAGGAACCTTGTGGTCGAAATCCTATCAAAGGTATAAAGTCTAAACTCTAACTTTGTTGTTCAGCTAGTTTTTAATGAGTTTTAGAGCTTAGAAGTGGCTATGGTGAATTCTGAGTTTGTGGATGCATGTGCTTGGGTTTTAGGTGTTTGGGGTGCTTGGGATGAGTGGAGTATGGTCATGAGGTTGTTTTTGAGTTTGGGTAAGAGTTGGAAGAGGTTTGGTTGAGGTTGGTTCGAGAAAATCGCAGAAGAGAAAAACTGAGGCTGGTCTGTCTGTGACTAGCGCTACAGCGCTAGCCTTTGGGCGCTGTAGCGCTAGGCCATTATGCTGAAGGGAGTTTGGCTTCTGTTTGTAGCGATGTAGCGCCCTCCCAAGGGCGCTGTAGCGCTACCCTGCCTTCTGAAGGGGATTTTAGGGTTGTTTGCAAGGGTTTTTGACCTAGGGTTTGGGGTTTGATTCCACCACCTTGTTTGGTGGAACTAGGACCTCTCGGGGGCTCGGGGTTGGCCCCGAGGCTAGGTTTTGAACTTGAGGTTTGACGATGACTTTGGCCCATGATTGTGTTTAGGTGAGCGTTAGGGCTCAAGGGGGATCGTGCTCAAGGAGTCGAGGGATCAAAGCTATTGAATTGAAAGGTAAGAAAACTGCACCTGGTTGTATGTTTGTGATGGGACTAAGTGCTCCTGATAATTGTATCGTGTCAATGTTGGTATTACGCCATGGGACATGTAAAAGCGGCCTAAGAGTGTCGTACATAATATTAGCGCACAGGGCGCGGTTTGGCCACTGGTAGCCATGAACATCGGGATAACGGAGGGAGCAGCCTGAGTGTGCTAGCCCTAGTTGTCATTTGTGAATTGTACATGTTATGAACTGATATGCCTAGTATGTGGAATACTTGACTATACTGTGTGGTTATATGATTGAGGTTATGTGATGCAATGTGAGATACTGATTTTTCTGCTAATTGCTTATGCTCTGTTGTTGTTGTGTTTTCTTGCTGGGCCTTGGCTCACGGGTGCTACGTGATGCAGGTAAAGGCAAGAGCAAGCTAGACCAAGTCTGAGGTGGAGAGCTCCGAGGTGAAATGTACATAGCCAGCTATTCGATCACCATGGTCGAGGAGTGGACCAGGACAGGGATTACCTAACTGCTTGTTTTGCCTTAGTATGGCTAGTTAATATATCTGAACCCTGTAACTTTTGTAAACGATCTTTAAACTTGTATTTTTGGGATCCCGTGCGAACAAATAGTGTTTCTTAATGAAAATGTGGTTTTGGAGACCAAAACACTTTCAACCCTAGTTCCTTTATAGTTCAGTAACATGATTTTAACTAAATGACTTGATTAGCAAGTCTGGCACTTTATAAACACACAGTGTAGCGGTCTTGGCTATCCAGGGCGTTACACTGGTGGCCTAGCGCGACCGCGCTAGGGTCCCAGAAACTAGAGAATTTTGGTTGGGATTGGGGTACCGAGTCTAGGGGCACGACCACACTGGGCTAGTGAGCGACTGTGCCAGTACCCCAGAAAACTCAAATTTTCTGTGGCTGCAAACACGCCAGGTGCCCTAAATGTGGTTTTGCTGATTTTTAGGATTAGGGCCCGGGGAGCTCAAGAATCCATTTGGTTGCCCACTAGGGGGCTCGGGGGATGTTTCTAACATCTCGACAACTGGGAATAGTAATCTTAAGAATAGGGTCTGGAGTGAGGCTGGGGATTTGAAGTCAATCCCTAATAAGAGTATGTTTATGTTGTGACTAGATTATTGCAAGGCTCGATATTAGGATCGTACTTGAGGCCGTATCTTCTATCGAACGCAACTTGAGGTAAGAAAACTGCACCCTAGTTGTGATTAGGACTCAGGTCCTGTTAATAAATATGACTATGACTGTACTTATGATTATCTGGTTAGTCAGGCTTGTATATGCTGCATCTGATTGTACGTTATGCAATTTATATGTTTGATTAAATCTAATCTGAAGGCTCGACCTAAGGGCGGCGGGGACAATAATAAGCGTGTGGAACACAAGCCATTTGGCAATGTCAGCTTGGGGGTGCAATATGCACTTGGCTCGCCTGAACGCCACTTAAATAATAAGAAGTGCAGACTGCACTTGTCTAACTCATTGACTGTTAAATTGGATTATGTGTTTGTTTGAGCAGACTGTTGCTGCTAAGCTTATTATTTATATTCTGTTACTTATTGAATTTGTCGATTTAAGTTTTCTTGCTGAGTCTTGGCTCACAGGTGCTATGTGGTGCAGGTGAGGGAAAGGGGAAGCTAGATTAACTATGAGTTGGAGAGCTTTAGGGGCGGCGGGTACATTTGCAGCTGCTCGACCACCACGACCAAAGATTCAAGCCTAAATTTTTGTCGCTTAGGCCGGTTTATGATTAAATTACTTTTGGGAGTTGTAAATGCCTTGTAAATGTTTATTTTGGGATCCCATGTATAGACTCAAACTTTTAAATGAAGAATTATTCCTATGATCAAAATTATAAACCCTAATCCGTTAATTACCCTTAGTTACACGTTTATATCCAGTTGACTTGATTAGCAAGTCTAGCACTATTTAAAATACATAGTGTAATGGAATTGGCTATCCAGGGTGTTATAATTAATGCTACATGCAAATTTGAGTTTTGCGTTATGGGGAGAAGCCTTGCTTACCACTTGTCATATTCTAAACCGGATTCTTCTAAAGAAGAATAAAATTTCACCATACGAGATATGGAAAGAAAGAGGCCTAACCTAAGGTATCTCAAAGTGTGTGGGTGCCTTGCTTATTGCAAGAGCACGGAGCCTAAAAGGACCAAGTTGGGTCCAAGGGCCATCAAATGTGTGTTTGTAGGGTATGCCTCAAATAGCAAGGTCTATAGGATAATAGACTTGGAGTCTAATGTGATAATTGAATCAAGAGAAGTGGAGTTCTTTGAGAGTTTGTTGTATAGTGACAATAAGCCTCAAGAATCGATCTCATTAGAAGGAAGTCAGGAGGAGTTACCATCAAGGGTTGAAGAGCAACTGACATTGCATAGAAGAAGCCATAGGCTTAAAGAGAGTGGATCACAAAATAAAACCTCTCAAGTGGAGACTCTTTACCTAGTAGAGGGAAACCATAAGGGAGACACTTGGAAGTATCCTATGGTACTTCAAGAGGAGGATGATCCAAGAACTTTCCAAGAAGCTATGTCCTCAAGGGACTCTATGTAACGCCCTACTTCCTTAGAGCCGTTACTAAGTGAGTTTTAAGACAAAACAGTGCAATGAACTCGCTAACCGAGGTTTTGAAGCAAAAGTGTGACTAATAAAAGTTAAGGCTGTAATCTTTGAAAATGCGTTGACTCAGTAAAAACTTCTAGTATTAGACAATTGGGATCCCAAAATAAGGTTTGAAAACTATTTACATCTTGAAATAAGTTTACAGTTGATCAGTTACAAAATCATAGATTATTACAGCCATTTTCAAATAAACCCCCAACCAAAGCAGTCGGGCAGGCTAAACATGTACACGTCGCTTCACGCTCTCCGTACTCATGGTTGGTTGACTCAGTTATTGCCCTTACCTGCAACACAGAGCACCCGTGAGCCGAAGCCCAGCAAGAAAACTCATGCAGAACATAACATATGCAATGTATACAGTTTATCATAACAGATAATCCACAAATAAACAAGTCAATCATTAGACTAAGAAAACACGGCCATGCCGCCCCAGAAACCTTACCAAAGCCCTGGGGTATCGGTTCTCACCGCGAGGATAACTCATGTATCCCTTGGGTCCCACCCTGACTATAGAATCCCATGCGCTAGGTGTTACTTTCGGCCCCGCTGCCGTACCCGGCCTACGCCGTTCTCGGCCCTTGCCGTTCAATTTACTATAATCACACATATAGCATAACACAACGACATTCCAACAAATATAAATTCATTTAAATCTACACCCTAACATGTAATGCACTATAGGGCCGTGCCCTGCAATCATTTCATCATGCAACATGCAATATAGGGCCGTGCCCTGCAATCACACTATGGGCCCATGCCCCATCCTACGGGTGTTATAGTTTTCTTACTTGTATTCCGAGCCTCCTGATGCACTAAAGCCGCGAGCACGGTCCTCTAGCACGAGCCTCACCAACAACCTAGTCACAACACACAAGAAACATCCCTCAATACTAATCAAATCAAAATCTGCTTCCCGGGACCAATCCCACACTCTCGGGACTCCCAAATCCCTAAAACAATTCATCGGAAACATCCCCCGAACCCCCGGAGCAAAAGCTCGAAAATGCAACTTTTGGTGCCCTGAAAATGGCCTAGCGCCGCGGCACTCCCCTCAAGGGCCGCGGCGCTCATACGCGAACCCAGAAAATCTGGGTTTTCTCTTGCGTTTTCTCCGAGCTAAAACCTTCCCAAATCATACCAAACCAATACCCAAACCCCAAAACTCAATTCCAAGCTTCATATGAACAACTTAAAAACCTATAGGCATTAGATACAAGACCAAAACATCAACACACTCAAGAATCCACCCCTTGATTCCTATTTTCAGCAACTCAAACCAAAAACTCAAACACACTAACTCAAGCTTTAGATTCACAAGTTAAAACAGAAATCAACATAAAATATGCACAAGATCCTTACCAAAAGTGGAGAACCCACACAAAGTCCTTGATCTCCTCCTAGACTCCCACTTCTCCTTCTCTTCTTCTTCTTGCCCTAACCTTCTTTCTCCTTCTCTTTCTTCTCTTCAATTTCTATCAAGCCTCAAGTGACATAAATGCCCAAACCGAACCCCCCTAAATCCCAGCTGAATTTTGTCTATAACCCTTGCCAAAAGACCATTTTACCCTTTCCTACCAATCCTCCTTGGCTAAACCTCAAAGGGCACTTAAGTCATTACACTTCATTCCAATTCTATCACTTTTTACCTTAAAAATTGTTACCCACAGCAGTAACTAATGGTTACCCAGGTTACTAAATCTCCAATAACCATTACCCGCTAAATCTCAACTTAACCATAAAATTCCCAAAGTACCCCTAGGCTCCTCCCAAGCCGGGTATAGAAATCTCGCTGTGACTCTTAAGTTAACTAGCTCTCTAGGACCGTCTCGGCACGTGCATCACAATAATAAAACCACACCCACGTGGTACAATTCACAGAATACAATTATCACATACCAACACAGTTATGCCCAACATGGCCAAAATTACAATTACGCCCTTCTAACACGATCCGGGCCTACATGCATACTAGTAAACATAGCCATGCATCTCAGTTAAACAAATAGCCAAATAACATGCTTTAAATCATAACCATGCATTTAACTCATAAAATCACACATAAATCCCAACCTGCCCTCCTGGCACACTAATCAAGGCCCTTAAGCCTTATTAGCGATTTTGGGTCGTTACAACTATCCCCTCCTCATAAAAATTTCGTCCTCGAAATTTATCCAACGCACCAGTTAGTAAAACCGCAACTCTGACCATAAATTCCAAGGCCCACCGCCTTTACTTTACTTTTCGATGACCCTCTCACAAGAGTAACAATCTTGCCCCTCAAGATTTTGTCTAATAGCCATGCTCTCAATGGCTCCTCGTTTACCCCGCAACCCTGCTGAAGCCTCAGGGTCTGCCTAGATTTCAATGACCAATTCATCGTCTTATTCCTGATTCTAGAGATACTCAAAATTCGTCACCTCTACTAGGTGGGATCAATTGGTAGGCCCCGCTGGCCTAACCCTTGGTACAACTTCAGAATTTCATGTTGAATCAAGAGTCAGAACTCTCCCTTCTTTCTCTGAACACCCTACAGATCCTCGTCTGTTATTACGCAGAGATGCAACTCTTTCCTTCCGGAGCTTTATTTTCTCATAATTTAGCAATTTACCAGCTCTCTATTCTTTCAAATAGGCAGACACTCCTGCCTTAAGAAGTTTCAACGACCTTCTTGGCTTTCTCTCTGAGCTAAAGCCAAACTGTAGTATTCACTATCCTTCGCCTCTTACCAAGCCCTATGTCGCATCACACTAACAAGACACCGGCAACTGCCCCTACGATTAACTCATCAGGGATTACACTTCCCTTAATACCTCAAGCATTCGCCTACTCAGCACTCAATTCTTTAAGATATCTGATAAACTTTCAGACTGCCATTTCACTTGCAATCAACTGATAATTCCAGGTTCCCACTCTGTTCTTTTCATCCTCTAAATCCATTCCAACAATTTAAAATACTATAGGGTCTCAATTCCGTATCATCGACGCTCCATCCTGAAATCAGTTCACTCGACCCAATCAACATTAACTCAAACAACCGAGTTAAAACCTTCATGTCCAAACACCTTACTCAAGGTCTATTGTGGTCTATTCCCGCGATACGCCACCACATCACTTAACCCCTCAGGGTCCAAAGGAAAACACTAGATCCTGACGCCCGCTCAACCCTCCCGGTACCGCGTACCCTAAGAGGTGGAATGATGTCCACTAAGAACCCTCATTCAAAACCAAATCCTAACTGGATCCCTCACTCGATCCTGGTATCCTATTTGTACCATCGTGACAGGGTCCTTCCCTGTTTCAACTCAAACCAACACTTTGAATTCCATAGCTCAGTGACACCCACCAGCTAACCATTACCTACTAACATCATGCCGATCTCAGTCGTTGCCTTGTCCTCCATTACAGCCTATAGCGTTATTCCTTGACTGATACACGCCTCCCAATAAATTTCCCTCGCTCAATCGAGGATTTCAAACACTGATCATTTGTCTGCTACTTTTCACCACCTCTGTGTCTCAACGCTATCTTTCTTACTAATACCCAATACTTAAGTACCTTATGCCCTGCACAACAGTCGACTTAACGTTCTAAGTGTATTAACCACGCTCATTCTTTCACCTCCCGCAAGGTTCGATCCATCCTCGCGTCAATTTATGCCTGGGCGTGCCCAAATCGTGGTACACTCCCCCCACTTCCATGTCCTTACCATAGATCAGGTCCTTTATGCAATCACTCTTTACTTAACCAAAACATACACAAATTACAGATACTAAACAATCTTACCTTGTCTTCTGAATTCCTTTCTGATTTGACACCACTCAGTCCGTCTAACTTCGAGTTTTACTGTTCTCCTCATCTCTGATGCAGTTGTCTCCGGAGATGCTTGAGCAATAGATGACGCGCTTACCAGTCTTGTTATGCCTTCAGTTCTTCAGATATTCATCATTAGCTTCTTCGTGGCTTCAGATCAATCTCCTCATACCTGCCCTTTCTTCTCGTAGCTCCAATCTGAGTACTCCCGACGACGCTCAAACTAACAATCCGTAGAACCTTACCTGAGACTCTGCCTTATGGGTACTAACGTCTTCAGCATAATCAGTTGCTCACCATTTCCGTCTGGGAGTAATCCACATGCACTGCTCGTGAGCTTGAAGGGACTTGCCCATACCGTTCACGCATTTTCAGCCTAAAGAACTTACCTGTGCTGCTGTAGCTTGAACCATTCTAGAATCTTTGTTACCAACTCCTCACACCCAACCCGGTGTAGACTAGACAATTCACGAAATGTCTCTGTCCTTGGTTTCCAACCAGTAGTAACCAGGTCATAGATCAACTCTTGGAGACATCGTCCTATCTTGTATCCAACATTGTACTTTTCGTTCTAACTCCACGATGCTAACAATCCCCGCAGTATCACACTCTGGCTACTCCAGGGTCAAATTCCTTCAATTGCTTCAACAGACTTTCTGTCAGCCAAAACCATCTTTTACTACATTCTTTATACCAACCCTATCTGTAGTCTAACCTTGAAACACTCCCGAGTCTTCCTTTTATACCCACATAGTTTTCCACTGGTCAGCTCAGTTCCCACTCAATCTCCTTTACATACCCCAGATGATATCCTCTACAATCCATCTGCCAGAGTTTCTTATTTCTTCTCAATAAGTATTACTGTCCTCAGCCTCTCAAATGGCACCATCGAGGCAACCTCTCTATGTCCATCACCCTCTCGGGGCATTCACAACACCGAGCCCTTCCAGTTCGCTACATGTCCAAAGCATAAACCATTATGTTAAATACTCACCCTCAAGGAATCGACCTCGAACTGCGAATGTAGCGAGGCATTCAAGTTCTCCGTTCCCTCACCACGGGAATTCCATTCTATCATACCGAGTCATTCCATGTAGACGTCATGCCCTCACCTGACCTCCTCTCAGGTGGCATCCTCTCCCTCACGCATACCAATTAACCTCCTGGTTCCTGTCGCCATCTCGATAACTACCTATTCGATCAGGCTTCTTTCCAATCTCAATCTAGGTGCCCAAGCACTGTCTGGGGTCCTTTTTACCTCAAAAATCGAGAATTCGACCTCGCTGCGTCCTATCAACAAAAGTACCATCTTATCAATTAGGCCTTTCCCCCTTTCTGGCAAAACCAGAAGCCACAGAACTATCCGGGGTTCTATCAACTTGATTATCACGAATCTACCTTTACTAACTCCATCAAAGGGAGCACCGCCCTTGCGGCTCTAGCACTCATGCTCTAAACATCGACCATCAGTTCCTCGAACAACATGGCCCTCTCCGCCACCCACATGCAGACGATAAACTCATACCTCAGAGCAGCCCAAATACCTTAGACTATTCCCGATCTCAAATCCTTAAATGGGTCGCCATCAATTCCGGATACATCCGCCAGTATAACTTTCCGAAATGAATTACCCAATTCACCAAAACCATTGATTTACACTGCTGTTACCCTAACAGTCCAAACCAAACTTGTAAGTCCACCAGTCTCCATAGTTCAAATCATGTCTTAATAATCCCTTCTAACAATCATCATCTAGGTTCTTTCCAACCCATCGGGCCCGTACTTCAGCCCGAGTACCATTTCCAGGCATCTCCCTGCCTCAACATTTAACACAACCCTCTAATCAGGGTATCTCATCCTCTTAACCAAGGGTGGAATTAACTCTGCTCGTCTATTGATAAATTCCTTGTCAACTCAAACTCTCCTCAAAACCCGAGGATAACACCCTTTTAAGCCTTTCACATAATATCCTTATCTGTCCATTCCTCACAGTAAACCAACACTGGTAACCCTTACTGTTAAAACCTCGAAATCAGCTATTTCCCCAGAGAAATCCGCTATCCTTCTATCCCGTCACAACTGACAAACTCCACAGCTTACTCACACCCTAGTGACCCTTTGCTGCTGCTTTTTGGGATAACTGGAGATCCCAACTCCAACTTATACCTAGAATCCCTCTCTCAACACAATATCAGGTCCACAAACCCTTCTAGGAACCAACAACACGAGTTCACCTGTCAAAACTGACCCAACTCCTGAACTCTGTGGTCCCTACTCTGAACCAAACCACCACTAGGTCCAAACATCCACAGGTATAATGCACACACAAGCATATACTAGGTCAAATCCACAATGATATACATTTAGCTACCAGATTTATCATCACCAAGTATACCCAGATCTCAACATGCTTCACACAAGCAATTAAACAAATATAACTAATGAATTAATTCAGAAAATTAACCACATACACTCAATATGCGAACCATTATGCCAATATTCATCCATATGCATAATAGTATTATTCAGCATGCATCAATCTCAACATGCAATAGTCAAGGGCCAGGCCCTATCAGTATCTCATGCATATATCATCTCATTCCTCATGCTCCATATAAATAAGCAGGCAAACAGGGCATTCAACATATATTCAAACATGTCAATCATTCATACCAACCAACCCTGAGTCAAGGTTGTCACTGACAGCGAGCGTACATGTTCGGTCGATCTCCAGAACCAATAAACCTTGGCTCGCTCTGATACCAAGTTGTAACGCCCTACTTCCTTAGAGCCGTTACTGAGTGAGTTTTAAGACAAAACAGTGCAATGAACTCGCTAACCGAGGTTTTGAAGCAAAAGTGTGACTAATAAAAGTTAAGGCTGTAATCTTTGAAAATGCGTTGACTTAGTAAAAACTTCTAGTATTAGACAATTGGGATCCCAAAATAAGGTTTGAAAACTATTTACATCTTGAAATAAGTTTACAGTTGATCAGTTACAAAATCATAGATTATTACAGCCATTTTCAAATAAACCCCCAACCAAAGCAGTCGGGCAGGCTAAACATGTACACGTCGCTTCACGCTCTCCGTACTCATGGTTGGTTGACTCAGTTATTGCCCTTACCTGCAACACAGAGCACCCGTGAGCCGAAGCCCAGCAAGAAAACTCATGCAGAACATAACATATGCAATGTATACAGTTTATCATAACAGATAATCCACAAATAAACAAGTCAATCATTAGACTAAGAAAACACGGCCATGCCGCCCCAGAAACCTTACCAAAGCCCTGGGGTATCGGTTCTCACCGCGAGGATAACTCATGTATCCCTTGGGTCCCACCCTGACTATAGAATCCCATGCGCTAGGTGTTACTTTCGGCCCCGCTGCCGTACCCGGCCTACGCCGTTCTCGGCCCTTGCCGTTCAATTTACTATAATCACACATATAGCATAACACAACGACATTCCAACAAATATAAATTCATTTAAATCTACACCCTAACATGTAATGCACTATAGGGCCGTGCCCTGCAATCATTTCATCATGCAACATGCAATATAGGGCCGTGCCCTGCAATCACACTATGGGCCCATGCCCCATCCTACGGGTGTTATAGTTTTCTTACTTGTATTCCGAGCCTCCTGATGCACTAAAGCCGCGAGCACGGTCCTCTAGCACGAGCCTCACCAACAACCTAGTCACAACACACAAGAAACATCCCTCAATACTAATCAAATCAAAATCTGCTTCCCGGGACCAATCCCACACTCTCGGGACTCCCAAATCCCTAAAACAATTCATCGGAAACATCCCCCGAACCCCCGGAGCAAAAGCTCGAAAATGCAACTTTTGGTGCCCTGAAAATGGCCTAGCGCCGCGGCACTCCCCTCAAGGGCCGCGACGCTCATACGCGAACCCAGAAAATCTGGGTTTTCTCTTGCGTTTTCTCCGAGCTAAAACCTTCCCAAATCATACCAAACCAATACCCAAACCCCAAAACTCAATTCCAAGCTTCATATGAACAACTTAAAAACCTATAGGCATTAGATACAAGACCAAAACATCAACACACTCAAGAATCCACCCCTTGATTCCTATTTTCAGCAACTCAAACCAAAAACTCAAACACACTAACTCAAGCTTTAGATTCACAAGTTAAAACAGAAATCAACATAAAATATGCACAAGATCCTTACCAAAAGTGGAGAACCCACACAAAGTCCTTGATCTCCTCCTAGACTCCCACTTCTCCTTCTCTTCTTCTTCTTGCCCTAACCTTCTTTCTCCTTCTCTTTCTTCTCTTCAATTTCTATCAAGCCTCAAGTGACATAAATGCCCAAACCGAACCCCCCTAAATCCCAGCTGAATTTTGTCTATAACCCTTGCCAAAAGACCATTTTACCCGTTCCTACCAATCCTCCTTGGCTAAACCTCAAAGGGCACTTAAGTCATTACACTTCATTCCAATTCTATCACTTTTTACCTTAAAAATTGTTACCCACAGCAGTAACTAATGGTTACCCAGGTTACTAAATCTCCAATAACCATTACCCGCTAAATCTCAACTTAACCATAAAATTCCCAAAGTACCCCTAGGCTCCTCCCAAGCCGGGTATAGAAATCTCGCTGTGACTCTTAAGTTAACTAGCTCTCTAGGACCGTCTCGGCACGTGCATCACAATAATAAAACCACACCCACGTGGTACAATTCACAGAATACAATTATCACATACCAACACAGTTATGCCCAACATGGCCAAAATTACAATTACGCCCTTCTAACACGATCCGGGCCTACATGCATACTAGTAAACATAGCCATGCATCTCTGTTAAACAAATAGCCAAATAACATGCTTTAAATCATAACCATGCATTTAACTCATAAAATCACACATAAATCCCAACCTGCCCTCCTGGCACACTAATCAAGGCCCTTAAGCCTTATTAGCGATTTTGGGTTGTTACACTCTAACTTTTGGAAAAAGGCAATAAATGATAAGATGGATTCAGTTATGTCTAACCATACTTGGGGGATTGTTGATCTACCACAAGGATCAATGCCAATAGGTTGCAAGTGTGTATTTCAAAAGAAATACAACACTAATGGGACCATTCAAGCCTATAAGGCAAGATTGGTGGCCAAAGGATTTAGACAAAATGAAGACATAAATTATTTTGATACCTATGCACCGGTAGCAAGAACAACATTTATAAGATTGTTGTTTGCCTTATCATCAATACACAACCTATATGTTCATCAAATGGATGTCAAAACGACATTCCTAAATGGTAACCTTGATGAGGAGGTGTACATGGAACAAACAGAAGGGTTTGTTGTAAGGGGAAATGAACATAATTAAGGTGTGTAGGATTGTTAAATCATTATATGGTTAAAACAAGCACCAAAACAATGGCATGAGAAGTTTGATGAAGGCATTGTTTCAGATGGGTTTAGACACAATAGTGCATACAAGTGCTTATACTCTAAGACTTGTAATGACTATGTCATCTTAGTGTGTTTATATGTTGATGATTTGTTGATATTAAATAATGACATGAAAGATATGATAGAAACGAAGATGTTTCTATCTTCTAACTTTAAAATGAAGGACCTTGGAGAGGTCGATACCATACTAGGTATTAAAGTTAAAAGAAATATGGATGGATATGCCTTAGGTCAAGCTCACTATGTTGAGAAAATGCTTGAAAAGTTTGGTCATCTTAATATCAAAGAGGCAAACATACCCTTCGATTCAAGTCAAAAGATTGAAAAGAATGAAGGGAGAGCGGTGGCTCAACTAAAGCATGCAAGTGTAATTGGGAGTTTGATATATGTCGCTCATTATACTAGAGCAGACATTGCATTTGTGGTTAGTAAAATAAGTAGGTTTACTTGCAACCCAAGTATCTTACATTGGAAGGTCGTTGAAAGAGTATTTGTATACCTTGAAAAGACCAAAGAGTTATGCCTCCAATATTCTAAATTCCCTAAGATACTTGAGGGATATTTCGTGCAAGTTGGATATCCGATGTAGGAGATAATCTCTTCACAACTGGTTGGGTGTTCACCCTTGGCGGGGGTGCGATTTCTTGGGGATCTTAGAAACAAAAATGTATATGTCACTCAACCATGGAGTCTGATTTTGTAGCTCTAGCAGCAACTAACAAAGAGGTCGAGTGGCTTAGAGCTCTCATGTTGGAGATACCAAAAAAATCAGTTGATGTATCGACGATTTCGATACATTGTGATAATCAAGCCACTTTGATTAGAGCCTAGAACAAGATATATAAGGGGAAGTCCAGACATATAAGTCTAAGACATGATTATGTGAGGGAATTGATTGATAAGAGTATCATATCAATTTAATATGTGAAATCTTATGAGAACTTAGCGAATTTGCTTACCAAACTTCTTGGGAGAGATTTGGTTAGTTCCACAAATAGAGGGATGAGACTAAAAATCCTTAACAAATACATTTCCCAATGATGGAAACTTAACTCAAAACTCTTATACATCAAGTGTAGATTTCAATGGGTAAGAACAAGTCATTGATAAGGAAATAGTTTCAACATCAACAACTTAAAGGTCCCATCAAGAGTGAGTTAATGTTGGTTGCTGTAGTGTCTCAAAATTTTACTTATCTAGATAGTAAGAGTGAGTTAATGTTGGTTGCTGTAGTGTCTCGAAATTTTACTTATCTAGTAGTAGCAGTAGCAGTAGCAACATAGTAGTAACTTCTAGTATTTTAGTTTTCGTGGTTATTGGTTCAAGTCGGGATTTATTTGGAAACTCATAGAAACAGTTATATATTTTATAAGTTTAACCTATAGTTTAGAAATATTAATTATAACATAAGGTTTGATTAATATAGCTGGTCCTAGAAATGTTATTTATTATAACCTAAGGTTTAGATATAATTAATAAGAACGTGACACTTGTCACAAGCATGTTTATTAAGGATTTAAGCATTTTGGACGAATAATTTAATAAAGGATAAATCTAGAAGCTCTAGAACCTTCCAGCAGCTGTTAGTATCACATTTTACACAGCCAAATCTATTTAAACAAATTCAAAATATGTTGAAAGAGTGTAAAACGTGTTTGATATATCAACGTATGCCGATATATCGCAGCTATAGGGACCGATATATCGCCTACGGGAGATACGAAAAATATGTCGACTTCGCACGAACGAAAGCTTGGGGCATAGGTAGGAGCGATATATCGCCTAGGGTAGGCGATATATCAACTCCTAGAGACATTTTTTAATCTTTGTGGATTTAAATTAGAAACAGCCCTCAACAACCTAGATCTGCTATGATATGTTATGTGCTATGTACATATTTATAAATATGTTTTCTAGTCACTTGGGGCTTATAGTTGCTTAGATAGCAAACCCCAAGATTTTTATCATTATCGTGGATTAGAGGTATGATTTACCCTACCTCGATTAGTAGACAGAGGACCTAGATGGGTTATCATAAACTTTGTTGTGATCTAACCTACCTCGATTAGTAGACTGAGGACCTAGATGGTTTTATCACATGCTACGATAATGAGTTAATGGCCATTAATATTGTAGTCCTATATGCTATACGTTTTTACGTCATATGTTTTATGATATAGTCTTATGATTTATGATATATCTTTTTAGTAGATTTTCCTGCTGGGCATTAGGCTCATTCCTTTTATTTAAGATGTTGCATGAAAATGAACTTGGAAGGCAGGACAAATTCGTGGCAGCTTGGCATGTGTATTGGGGATGGATGGATTGAATGGACTGCGGGAAGATCAAGGAAGACGTTGTTTAAAGTATTTTAATTTATGTTTTATGTATTTTCGCACTTAGTATTTAAACGATTGATTAATGTTTATGTTTTTATGTTTTATGTACTAAACAATGGGTAACCATACCTTATTTTGTATTTCGTACCGTATTTTGGATTTTTAATAAAATTCTAAAAGTTTATGTATGTATGCATTCCAAAATAGTAGTTATGTTTAGTAGTTTTTAATGTTCCATGGTCTAGAATTAGTCAGGGCATTACAATTGGTATTAGAGACACAGTTCATATGCATGAAGTTCTCCTTGATACACACGCACAAGCTCCAGATCTAACCACCAATGTAAGTGTTTATGTTATGATTATTATGTTTATGTTAATAGCTAACGTTTTAGCCATTATGTTTTCAGTTAAAATGGATGGAGCCTTAATCTATCATGATATCCGAGCCATTAAGGCATTGAAAAGGATTAGAGAGCCAAGGAATACAATAGGACTATTAGAAAGAATCACTCAAAGATTGATCCTATTTCACAAGGGGATAGTTCACCTTCAAACTACTAAGCAAATTATGATGAGAGCTATGGAACAATATATCCTAGTAATTAGGCTTTTTAAAGATTTTCCTTCTGCAATTTCAACATTAGAAGAATTATGGGAGACTATAGATGATGAGAATGATTTACCGGTAGCCATGAGATATTAGTTTTGTACGCCCTAATTCTCCACGAGTTATTAGCGAGCTGAGGTATGGCATAATTATATCAGCCACATGGATGCCACGTACCCAGAGCTGTTGTTACCAGGTCCCACCTCTTTCGCTCGAGATAACCAAAGGCTTACTAAGGTTACTAAGGAGTCGGGTCAGAAGTGTAGACACCACATGCTAAGAAGACATCCAGCTCGAGGCACGTGCTTGGGTTGGAAGCTGTGACCCTTTATAAAGTCAACCATGCAATGTAAACGTGCATATATCAGACATCACGTGTCTGATATATCCCTGAATTCTTAGACACGTAGGATAAACGTGCGTGTTCAGGCACCCACGACTGGGTGGGCCGTGCGGCCCATTATCCCCCTTACCTATTGATTAGACCACACTTCATTTGTCAGGTTTTAGGAATTAATCATGAATGTCACATAAGTGACATGATGGGTAAGAAGGTCATGGGATGACCCCCCTTGCCAACCCCCAGGTGCCCTCTCCTATAAATATGGAGACCATAGGAGTTGCAAAGGGTTGGATTCTATTGTGTAAAGAAATACCCTGTAAAGAATACCAGAAAACTAGCAATAATATTGACTGGTGGAGTAGAAGGATTTTAACCTTTGAACCAACTAAAAAAGTATTCGTATCACCATTTTATTTCAAGATCATTCATCTGTTATGGTTCATTACTTAGCACTAATCCCATTCTCTTATTCTATTAATTACCTGTTGGCGAAGAACCGCGTCAACAGTTTGGTGCTTTCATTGAGAGCTTGTTAGATTGGTGCTATCGCAAAATACCCAACCATGGTGGTCACCCGCTCAAGATACGATAACGAGGCGGACCAACATGATGAGCAGGAGGCCCATCATGCCGCCATCTTCGATGATCAGAACCCTGAAGTTCAACAGCGGCCGGGCAAGCAGCCACCTAATCTGAACCCAAATTTTCACACGACGGTAGAAATGGAGAATGCTCAGCTGAGGAGTCAGCTGGCGAAAGCTAACCAGCAGATTAAGGAGGTGTTGGCCCGACCACCCCCTCTTACAACCGATGCTAACGTCGGAAAGAGGCAAGGCGAGACTCATAAGTCCCGCCGGGGTAATCGGTCCAGGCCTAGCCGGTCGACAAGAACCCTGACATCAAACTCTACTCCCTCATCGCACCACCGAGAGACCACCTTTGAAGAATTACCTAGGGCCGAGCAACAATATAGCCGATCGGTCCGAACTTCAACTCCCAGCTCACTACCACCCTTGAGTGCGCCCAGGAGGGCTTGAGGGAATTCTCGAAGGAGATCCGAGGAGGGCTCACAGCGACAGCCCGTCCCGGCCAGCCGTCTTGAGCCTCGCTCAGACCGCCGAGCGCAGGACCCGGAGATTGGCAGAGCCGAGTGGCCCCCACCTAACCTGATCCGCCATGACGGGACTAGGATTGCATCCTCTGTCAGACATCCTCCTTCACCGATAAGATATCCGTCTCCTCCTCGGCCAGTCCGAGATATTCCAGCTTATGGGAGCAGTAGGAGAAACCCACCTTCCGCAGGACCTTCCCATCGTAGCAGGGTGCCCGGAGAAGTCCCGGATCCTCACCCCCAGAGGCGGGCTCCAAGCTTCTCAAACGGGAGCTATTTGACCGGAAGCCGCCGAAGTGACCTTTCTGGCGGAGACCTGCGCCAATGCCTGAGCTCGGCGCAAAGTCCTCAAGCCACCCCGGGGGGCGACCTCCGAGATGGTCTTAACTCTCAAAGGGGAGACCCAGTAGGAAACAGCAGTAGTCCTCGCCCAAGGGAAGACCTGTCCGAGGTACACGACAGCGAGAATGTCCCATATAACCTATCTCAAGATAGGAGGGACAATAACCTGCCAAACGTGTATAATGGATCTGAAGCTGTTGAACAACCCCGGAATAACCAAGGAAATCAGGACAAAACCCTTGAGTGCCTGGCTCAGATGGAGGAGCTAATGAGGAAGCTCCTGTCAGAGAAAGAAAAAGATGAATATGATTCAGGGGACAAACTTGAACTCTTCACCCCCAGCATAGCAGCAACGGCATACCCACTTGGTTTCCGTATGCCGCACCTGTCCAAATTCAACGGAGACGGAGATCCGTTAGATCACCTGGGTATGTTCAATACCCTGATGATGGCCCACAACATTGGCCTTGAGCTGAGGTGTTTAATATTTCCCTCCATATTGACTGGGCCGGCCAGACAGTGGTTCAAACAGAGTAAAAAACAGTCAATCACCCTATTTTTCCGATTCGGCAGTTCGATCTATGCTAGATTTATCATTCATGGACGTTGATAAGATAAGATCCTTCCATTTAGTAGCACCTTAGCTCGTGGAAAACTTTCTCTACTGACTTCAAGAGAGCATTCCGAGCTTCCCAGGCTGCCCGCGTCAAGGCCGACACCCTGGCAAACATAAGGCAACAACCCAACGAGCCTTTGAAGGCTTACCTGAGCAGATTTGCGAACGTCGCTGCTCGGGCCAGAGACGCAGATGACAGCTCTAAGCCCATGGCTTTGAGAACTGGAATCCTCGTCGGAGGGGGACTCTAGAATGAGATACAAAGGAAGCGAGTCAGCTCCGTAAAAAAATTCCTAAATAGGACCCAGGGGTGGATCAACCTGGAGGAGGCACAAGCCTCAGCTGGAGGAACCAGCCAGGTCCCTGAGCAACCCGCTGGAGTGGGAACGGAGGTCGTGACAGTGACCCAGAACGTTACACAGAATAACCATTTTGGTGGAGGCAAGAGAAAGGGGAATAGCGAGGGCAACCAGCACGGCCCAAAGAAGAATAAGTCTGTAGAAAAATTTAAGCCGGGCTACACGACTTATATGGAGCTCACCCACTCTAGGGAGAACATCTTCCTAGCAAACTCTACTCGCCTCCCCTGGAAGAAGCCGGAGCCGTTCAAGCACCAGAAGGGAAAGCGAGACTCCTCCAAGTTTTGCCGGTTCCATAAAGACGTTGGCCACAATACCAATGACTGTAGACACTTGAAGGATGAGATCGAGACTCTCATCCGAGCTGGCCCCTTGGCTCAGTATGCGCGGAACAGGGTTCCCGCAAGCCGACCAGCTCCGGAAGTCCTGGTCAATCAGCCCGGGTCTCGGATAGATCAGGACATCCCTCCTCTAGTGATAGGAGGAGAGATCTCCACAATCTCTGGAGGTCCTCATTTGGCTGGCACGAGCAGGGGTGCCCAAAAGAGGTACGTCAACGAACTTAAGGCTCATAATGGAGTGAAGTTCATCCCCGAGCAGCATCTGCCAAAGCAGCAATGATTGGAGAGGCAACCAATCATTTTTACCGTTCAGTTCCCTCATAACGACCCTCTGGTCGTAGCAGTACAGCTTGCTAATCAGAGGGTTAGGAGAGTGCTGGTCGATAATGGGAGCTCGGTAAACCTTCTATTCCGGTCCACACTGGAGAAGATGGGTTTGTCTGTCGCCAAGCTGAAGGCAACCTCCATGATGCTTTATGGTTTCTCTGGAGAAGGATTGGCAGCAATAGGGACGATCTAGCTGGTGATCGCCTTAGGAGAAGGACCTCGGACGGTCTCAAAACTCCTCGAGTTCGTGGTCAACGACTGTCCCGCCGCGTACAATGCCATTCTGGGTCGACCTACACTTATAGCTTTTGAAGCCATTACCTCCATCCGCCACCTCGCGCTGAAATTCCCTTCTTCCACGGGGATATGCACGGTCCGTGGCGATCAACTTGCTGCCAGGGAATGCTACAACATTTCCACGAAGGGACAATTAAAACCCGGGCAGTTAACGATGACCGTCCAAGGTGGAGAGGAGGAATCTCAGGAACCTTTGCCTAATCCTGAGATTGAAAAACCTCAGAACGCCGAAGGGGAAAATATCATCCTGAGTGATGATATTGACCCCAGGATAGGCGAGGATAAGTCCGAGCTCCAAGCTATCGAAGAGCTCGAGGAGGTAAATATCGATCCACAGAATCCCTCATGGAAGGTTAAGCGCAGGAAAACCCTCCGTGGCAAGAGGAAGGCGGAGCTGATCAAGTTCCTACAGGAGAACCTGGATGTGTTCGCATGGTCACATGAGGACATGGTGGGAATCAGTCCAAGCATCATCATGCACATCCTCCATTTGGATAAGAGCGTGCCTGCGAAGTCCCAGAAACAGAGGCCCCTGGGAACAACTCGAGTTGAAGCCCTAGAAGAAGAAGTAGCCCGGCTCAAAAAGTGTGGCTTTATACGCGAAGCAAAGTTCCCGATCTGGGTCGCCAATCCTGTGTTGATCCCGAAGCCCAATGGGAAGTGGCGGACCTGCATCGACTTCTCCGTTCTGAACAAAGCTTGCCCTGAAGACTGTTTTCCCTCGCCAAGGATCGACCAATTGATGGACGCCAAGGTGGGGCACAAGCTCATGTGCTTTATGGATGCGTACTCGGGCTATAATCAGATCGCCATGAATCCAGCGGACTAGGAGTACACTAGCTTCATGACCCCAACTAACGTTTATTGTTACAAGGTCATGCCGTTCGGGCTGAAGAATGCCGGTGTTACATACCAGAGATTGGTGAACAGGATGTTTTCCAACCAGATCGGGAAGAACATGGAAGTGTACGTTGACGACATGCTAGTCAAGTCAAAAACTGCCGATAACCATGTTTCCGACCTGGAGGAATGCTTCAAGATACTGAGAGAATACGGCATGAGGCTTAACCCGCAGAAGTGCACTTTCGGGGTCGCATTTGGAAAATTCCTGGGTTTCATTGTCAACACTAGAGGAATCGAGCAGAACCCCGATAAGATCAAGTCACTGCTAGAGCTGCCCTCACCTCAGTCACGAAAGGACGTTCAAGGCCTGACAGGAAGGGTGGCGGCCTTAATCGGTTTATTTCTAAATCCACCGACAAGTGCCTGCCATTCTACAACCTGCTCCGGGGAAATAAGAAGTTCGAGTGGACAGAGGAGTGCGAAAGTGCCTTCCTTGACCTGAAAGCACATCTAGCCGAGCCACTCGTATTGTCCAAACCAACGGTAGGAGAGTCTCTTTTCCTTTACCTAGCTGTCACAGAAGATGTAGCTAGTGCCGTATTGGTCCGCGAAGAAGACTGGGTTCAAAAACTAGTCTATTACATCAGCAAGAGACTTCTCAGGGTTGAGTCCCGATACCCGTTGATGGAGAAGATGGCATTTTGTCTTATCACGGCATCCCGAAAGCTCAGGCCGTACTTCCAATCCCACTCAATACACGTCATGACCGATCAACCTTTAAGGCAGGTTTTGCAAAAACCTGAAGCATCGGGACGCCTGTTGAAGTGGGCTATTGAGCTCAGCCAGTTCGAGATTTTGTACACTTCGCGAACTGCAATAAAAAGCCAGGCCTTGGCCGATTTTGTGGCAGAATGCACAGGATTCTGAGAAGATCCTGTGGAAGATTCACCCCAAGTCACCTCGGCCCAGGCGTCATGGAAGATCTTCGTGGATGGCTCATCTAATGAGAACGACTCCGGGGCTAGAATCATTTTGATATCCCCAGAAGGGCATAGATTCCACTTGGCGCTAAGATTCGGATTCAAGGCATCCAACAACGAGGTCGAATACGAACCTTTGCTGGCCGGGCTAAGGGTGGCCCAAGAGCTGAAGGCCAGCTCCGTTCAGTGCTTCAGCGATTCCTAGCTCGTGGTAAACCAGGTACTAGGTGAATATCAAGCACGGGGAACCAAGATGGCTGCTTACCTGGCCAAGGTAAAAGTTGAGCTGTCCGCATACGAACGGGGCTCAATCGAGCAGATACCTCGGGAGCAGAACGCCAACACAGATGCCCTCGTTAAGCTCGCTACCTCCGGGGAGACGGAGACTTTGGGATTAGTACCAGTAGAATTCTTGGAGAAACCAAGCATAGAAGAAGTCGGGGTGGAGGTCAAGATGATCGACGCCAGACCGACCTGGATGACCCCCATCCTCGAGTATCTCACCGAAGGAAAGTTACCCGAAGGGCGTAATGACGCACAACAGATACTTTACCACGCTCCAAGGTATACAATGGTAGATGGGATGCTATACCGACGTGGGCACTCTCTACCCCTCCTACGATGTGTTCTGCCAGGTGAAGCAAAGACAATTTTGCAAGAAGTACACGAGGGTTTTTGCGAGGACCGCACTGGGGGGCAAAGCTTGGCCCTGAAAGTCTTGAGGCAAGGATATTATTGGCCCACTTTGTCAAAGGACTCAATCTCGTACATCAAGAAATGTGACAAGTGCCAGCGGTTCACCACAGTTGCCCGAGCTCCCCCAGTCGAGCTGAAGATGATCTCGTCCCCGTGGCCATTCGCGGTCTGGGGAATTGAATTGGTTGGCGCCCTGCCTACTGGAAAGGGAGGGGTCCATTATACGGTGGTGGCTATTGACTACTTCACCAAGTGGGCTGAGGCAGAACCCTTGGCAACAATCACCTCCAAGAGAGTCCTCGACTTCGTGGTCAAAAGCATTATCTGCCGGTTCGGGCTGCCAAAGAAAATCGTATCCGACAATGGGACTCAGTCCGACACCGACCTCTTCACCGAATTCTATGAAAGGTACGACATTGTGAAAGTTTCTCCTCCGTGGCCTATCCCCAGGAAAATGGGCAGGTCGAGGCCGTCAATAAGACACTAAAGGCGAGCCTTAAGAAGAGACTAGACGAAGCCAAGGGGGTCTGGCCAAAACAGCTCCCCCAGGTACTGTAGGCATACCGGACCTCACATCGAACTCCTACGGGTCATACTGCTTTGCGCGTCCCTCGACCTGATTGATGAAAGATGAGAAGATTCGTAGCTCCAGCTCGCGCATTACCAGCAATAAATCACTCGTTATTTCAACTCAAAGGTCAGAAAATGCGCCTTTAGCATTGGCGACCTGGTCCTCAGGAGAGTCTTCTTAGCCAGTAAGGACCCCAAAGACGGAGTACTGGGACCGAACTGGGAAGGGCCATATCAAATAACCGAGGTCATAAAGGAAGGAACCTACAAGTTAGCTCGGCTTAACAGAGAAGCAGTCCCACGAACTTGGAACGCCATCCATTTAAAGAAATATTATCAGTAATACCCTTGTAAGGCTTACTCAGAAAGGCCATTTTTTGTTTATTAAGCAATGAGAATTAAATCTTTTTTCATTATTGTGTATATTTGTGAATGTAATCTCAAGTAACCACGAAAGACCCTTTCCTAATTACTTGGGGGGCATATGGTACCTGGACACAACCAGGTCGCCCTAAAGACTTAGAAGTTGATTCAAATCGATTGATCGATGTTTTTCTTAAAAAGCACGAGATATTGATAAAGGATTAACGCGAACTAAGTCGTATCCTAGATATAACCAGGTCATCCTAAAACTTAGAAGTTAATTCAAATTGATTGATCGTTGTTTTTCTTAAAAAGCACGAGATATTGATAAAAATTAACGCCAACTAAGTTTTCAAATTAACGTCCTGGATGTAACTAGGTCCTAAAACTTAGAAGTTAATTCAAATTGATTGATCGGTGTTTTTCTCTAAAAGCACAAGATATTAATCAAGAATTAACACGAACTAAGTTTTCAAATTAACGTCCTGGATGTAACCAGGTCCTAAAACTTAGAAGTTAATTCAAATTGATTAATCGTTGTTTTTCTTAAAAAGCACGAGATATTAATAAAAAATTAACGCGAACTAAGTTTTTAAAGTAATGTCCAGGATGCAACCAGGACTTATCTTAGAAGTTGGCTCAAAATTGATTATGTTTTTTCCTAGAAAAGCATAAAATGTCAATCGCAGCACCAACAAAAACTAAGACTATTACCAAAATACATAAAGGCAAAATGATGCGAATCAATTAAAACAAAAAGTTGGTAAAGCCAATTGTCTTGAGGTTAGAAAACCTCATACAAAGTTACAAAAAAATATATATGTTGTTTGAAGGGTAGAAAGAAAAGAAGTCCTAGGCCCCGCCAGGCTGCTCCGATGAGGTCACCACCTCGCCCTCCTGCTCGGCGGCTGCGGAGGTCTCCCCGGTCTCGAAGGGTGCCTCTTGCTGAAGGCGAGCTTTGAACTTCTCCAGGAATCTGTCCCATGCATCCGCCCCCATAAAGGAGAAGTCACCATCTGGGTTATAGACCCAACCATGGTACAGCATAACCTCCATGGAGGAGCTAGCGGCTGCCCTCTCCATCGCCAGGGCGGCCTTGGCCTCCTCGGCCTTCGTGGTGTCCAGTGCGGCCCGAGCGGCCCTGGCCTCCTCGAGCTCAGTCCTCGCGGCGGCTAGAGCAGCCTTGGTAGCCTTGGCCTCCTGGAACTTAGGTCGAGATGCGTCTAATTCGGCCTGCACAGTCGCCAGGGCATCCTTGGCATCCTGTTCTTGCTTTTGGGCAGTCTTAATGGCAGCCAAAGTTTTCTGGTGCTTGCCCCTCATATCCTTGAGCCGAGCCCTAGATCGGGATATGCTCCGATGGAGAGCCAAGGCACCCTGCAAGACAAAAAGATGGTAAGGCAACTGCCTTAGAGAGAAAAAAAATAAACATGTGATGCATAATGAGCATGGGATACAAATGGCAAGGCCAACTTACCATGAGAGCCATCCCCAGTGAGGACTCCATCACATTCTCCGGGCTCCTTGTCTCGATCGCCCGCAGGTCCCTCTCGACGGCATTGTAGTAATGGTCCATAGTGTAGCTCGCCGTCTCGTAGACCATTCCCCGAAAGACGTCGAGGATCTTCTCCAGAGCCTGAGGGTTCACCGGGACGCGCACCTCAGGGGTTGTGGTTGATAAGGTCCTGGTGCACACCTCCATTTCCCGAGCAGGGTCGGGAACTCGCGGGGGAGGAGGAGGCATCTTCATTGTAGGAGGGGGTGGAGGCACTTTTTCCTGAGCTGTCGGAGCCTGGTTTTTCCCCTTTGCAGGGGACTTAGAGGTACTCTCGATGGCCTTCTTCGCCAGCCGGAGCTTTTTCACCATGGGCCCAGAGGCCCCAGAGGAAGGGTTCCCTCCAGGGAACATAGCTTGCAGTTCGTTGCTCCCGGGATGATACATCTCCTCTGAGAAAGCAAAGGCAAAGTATTAATATACAAGTAGAAATATTTATGCAAGACAACAAAAGTTAAAGGGAAAACAGATCGCAAGTATATGAAAGGTATCCTACCCTCCGAGCTAGAGGAGGAATCTATGGTCACGACCACCGGCCCCAGAGCTGCAGCGGGGGAATCTAGGATAATGACTTCGCGGGCTGGAAGAAGCTATGGGTCCGAATCTGGCTCGGGACTAGACTCTTCTACATATTGCCTAAGACCCGAAGCTACTATACCCTCTCGAAGGGAGGGCCACGACCAAAGATTGGTCCCATACTCCTCAAAAAAGATCGACCTAAAAGCTATGGTGTTATCTACGACTACAGTGCCCCTAGGGCGACTACTTTTGTAATCCAGCACGAGCTGGTCGACGCATTGGAGTAAGGTTACGTCGCGGTCTGGTTCACTTCGATGACGTTGAACAGGCTGGTTAGGATTGAACCTAGCTAACCCAAGGTTTGCAGTGGCCCTATCTAAGTCCCTAAACATATAAGGATTACCTTATCCAGAGGGACCGACTGCTGCTCCGGACCGAGCCATCTCCTCGTTTGTTTCTTGGGCAACCTCCAGCGCCCGCTTCCGCCTCACGAGGGGCACCTCGTCCTCCTCGTCCTCTTTTTCTCCCGCGGCCTTCTCCTCAGGGATGGGCGCTATCTCGCGAGCTGGAGGGAGGCCCCGCGGTCTCCTCAAGGCCAAAGCCTGGCCTGGGGAGATTAGCTTGCACGCCAGAATCATCTCGTCCGACACGAGCTGGCGATAGTCCTTTTTGCTGAGGGGCAGCCCCGCCAATGTCTCGTATTGACCCCCGAGGGTCACAGACTTGGCCGTCCTCGCGAAAATGGCTGCATGGTTGTCTCTAAGTAAGGAACTAATAAAGGAAGATAATCAATAATCAACTTACGAGCTAAGAGCAAAGGGTACTTACGAGGGCGGTTGAAATAGTGATGTTCGCAATTGCGAAACCTCTTCGACATGAAGGACTAGTCTTTAAAGTCATTGGGGTGGCTGGGCAGCTCGATGACTGCATCCGTGTTTGGAAAACAGGTCAGTTAGTAGAACCCGTCGCCTCGCCCCCTCTTCTCTGGGCTGGCCTTGAGGCAGAAAAAGTAAAAGATGTCCGCAGGCGTGGGGACCTCCCATTCCTGCTTCAGGAATAAATATCTCAACCCCGCTAACAAACGGTAGGAGTTAGGGGGGAGCTGGAAAGGAGCCAGCTTCACGTAGTTGAGAAAATCCGCGAAGTACTGGTCCAGCGGAAGGAAGGCCCCAGCCTTGAAGTGCTCGTCACTCCAGGCCGCGTATTCCTCATCGAGCAGCGCGCAGCTCCGCTTGCCTTCTAGGGGAGGTCGGGCGTTTAGGGCTCCCCTCCCAATATCAATATTGTGGGAAAGGAATATCTTATTCACTTTCCCCTAGTTGGTGATCTTCGAGATGATCCTCTCGGCCTCGGAGAAAGCATCGGGCCCCACCTCGAGCTCCTGCTCCACGGCTGGACCGAAAATGGGGATTGGAGAGTCCATGACCACCTCTTTTCCCTTGGCTTGCTGAGAAGACGAGCTGCCAGCAGTCTTCTTAGGGGTGTTCTTCTTTGGTCCCATCTGGTCGCCTAACGAACAAAAGAAGAAATTTTAGAAAAGGCGACCTAAGCATAGGAAAGAATCTGGTGCGAAGTGTTTCCTTTACATGGGCTGAGGTAATCTCAGCCTGTGGAGAGTGAGACCACGTGGTTCTGTGAACACGCGCCTGTACTCCCAACGGATCCCCGATAAGTCGGAATCCGTGTGTCAGGAGGGTCAGGATAAAAGTTTTCCTTGGAAGGAAAGTTTCAGTAGGCAAATAGTGCAAAACCGCATGTGAAGCGTGTCCCCTAACTACCCGGTTTTGTACCCAAAAGGCTAGTTATTTCAAACATGCATACCAAAAATCTTACCCAGAAAATTTCCCTAGAAAGCGTACCCTATGAGTCATGCTCCTAAATGGTTTTTTCTACGATTGATGCCCTAGAATAAAAACCTACGCCTATCATGATAGCCCAGCTGATGGCTCGGCCCAGACCAGAGGCCCAATTACCTTGGACCCAATGGCAATTCATAACAGAATTAAAGAATGGCTGGACCACTCGGAAAAGAAGCAATCTTCACAACCTACAGAAGAAGAGAAGAATGAAGCTGAAAGCAAGAACGGGGGAGAAGGAGAAGGTCGTGCGCGTGTGAACCGAAAGCGCGTGAAACCCAGCTGGCTCAAGGATTTCGTGCTGTTGGAGAACCGTTGAGAAGCGCGGGACAAAGGAGGACCAATTCTGTTTTTCTTTGTATTTTCCTTCTTTGAATATAAATAGTTTCTGTAACTGAATTGGGAATTATGTTGAATGAAGTAGCAATTGTTTGCTTGGGAGATTTTCCTTGTCTCGAAGAAGGCCTTTACCTATCACTGGTGCTTTCATCGAGTTTTACCATGAAGAACGAGGAGATCGCAGCTATGTTGCAGGCTTTGGACCTCAAGTGGGAGCAACGTTCAGATTTGCAGCTGGAGCACTTCAAGGTGCTTTTGGAGCATCACACGAAGAAGACAGAAGAGACACTCTCTAAGGTACCTCCATTGTCATCACCGATCACGGGCGGGGAATGGAGTGTTGTGCGTGACTCAGGTCGCTCGGGGGGCAGGCGCTCGGATACTGAAACAGATAACAGTAATGTGAATTCAATACTCAAAACTTTGAGAGTCAAGGTTCCCAGATTCGATGGTTCGAATGTGGAGGACTGGGTTGATAAGATCAACAAGGTTTTTGATCTTCATCGTGTGGAACAGACTATGAGACTTTCTGTTGTTGCCTTTCATTTGGACGGGGTACCATCGACTTGGTTCCAATGGATGGAGAAGGGGTCGTTTTCATATTGGGAGGCATTTCTTCGAGCATTACAGCTGTGCTTTGGAGCCTTCATTTATGATGACCTATTGGGAAGGATTTCAAAACTTACTCAGCTGGGCAAAGTGTTGGATTATCGGGCTGAATTCGAATCACTCATGCCGCAGATTACTGGAGTTCAAGAGTCTATGTTTTTGAATTTTTTCATTTGGGGGTTGAAGCTAGAAATTCGAAGGGAGTTGCTGAAGGTTAAACCAGTCGATCTGGCTGATGCTATGGCGAAGGCTCAGTTATTTGAGGAGCACTACGACGACTTTGCGAGCCGTACTCGAAGTGACAATGGGCGATCCGGGTGGGCGTCTCGCACAGCGACTGGGTCTCAAGGGTCACCATCATCCCTACAGGCAGCTCCAAAATCCAATTCCAATACTCACGGGTCTTCTAGTACTACATCGATACCAACGGGTACTCACTCTCTCCCTATTAAACGGCTTACTCCAGCAGAGTTGAAGGATAGGAGGGACCGTGGGGTATGCTTTACATGTGATGAAAAATTCAGTTATGGACACAAATGCAAGAATCGAATACTTCTTTTATGCCAAGAGGATGATGACTGTCATGTTCTTAAGGAATCTGAGATACAGGAGTTTGAGGAAGTAGGGGAGGAAGAAGTCAGCCTGAATTCACTCTCTAATTCGATGAATCCGCGGATTTTTCGGATAAAGGCCACACATGGGCAGGAAACCTTAGAGGTTATTGTGGATACAGGAAGTAACAACAACTTCATTCAAGAATCATTGGCTGGCCAACTGAAGCTTCCCTGTGAGGATACAAGAAGATTCAAAGTGTATATGGGAAATGGTAACTTTTTGCTCTGTACGAAGATATGCAAGGAGGTTGAGTTGATTCTACAAGGCCACACATTCATGGTGGATTTGTATGTACTGCCTATATGAAGGTTGGATGTTGTCTTGGGGATGCAATGGCTTCAGACTTTAGGGCCGTGTGTGCACGATCATAAAGCTCTCACCATGGAATTTAATTGGCAGGGAAGTGTGGTGAAGTTGGCTGAATCTACAGAAGTGTCGGCACACCAGTTAACATATACTCAGTTTCATGCCCTATTACATGAAGGAGATATCAAAGAGGTGTTCCGTTTGTCTGCAGTGTTGGCTGAACCTACTTCTAATGGTGCAGAAATTACCAGCGTGGAAGCCAAACTGCCGAAGGAGGGACATGGTTTACTTACTAAGTTTGCTGCAGTTTTTGAAGAGCCCAAGCAGCTTCCTCCTTACCATGGTGTTGACCACATAATTTTTTTGCAGCCAAGTTCTAAACCTATCAATGTCCGACCATATAGGTACCCGCATTTTCAGAAGGATGTTATAGAAAAACTTATCAAAGAGATGAGTGATGTGGGGTTCATTCGACCGAGCACCAGTCCATATTCGTCTCCCGTGCTCTTGGTGAAAAAGAAAGACGGAACATGTCATTTCTATGTGGACTATCAGGCACTTAATGGCATCACTGTTAAGGACATATTTCCTATTACCACAGTTGATGAATTATTGGATGAGTTGGGGATAGCAGCGGTTTTCTCAAAATTGGATCTTCGTGCGGGGTACCATCAAATTAGAGTGGATCGTCGAGATATACATAAGACAGCCTTTCGAACTCATGAGGGTCATTATTAGTTCTTGGTAATGCCATTCAGGCTTACCAACGCCCCGTCAACCTTTCAAGCTGCAATGAATCAACTTTTCCACCCATACTTACGTCAATTTGTCATTGTTTTCTTCGATGATATTTTGGTCTACAACAACAACACCCATGATCATGTTCAACATATCGAAATGGTGTTACAGCTGCTCCAACAACATAGTTTTTTCTCCAAAGCTAGTAAGTGTTAATTTTTTCAACATACAATTGAGTATCTTGGTCATATGGTATCGTATCAAGCAGTTAAGGCGGATCCTTCCAAGATTTCAGCTATGGTGGATTAGGCGGTTCCGAAAACTATAAAACAGTTGCGTGGATTCCTGGGACTCACAGGGTATTACCGCAGATTTGTCGCT